>NW_010240435.1:4465-31803 GCF_000690775.1 Eurypyga helias | reverse complement strand
GAATTCCCAAATTTGTGTTGACTAGTTATAACAGTTATTGGGGGAAAAAAGTCACCCGCAGTTTTACGATAGCATTATTTGTGTGTTGGCAGGTACCTTTTTCTTCCCGAATTGCTTTGGTCCAACTTGTGAAAAAATAATGAAGGCTCGACACTTTTCCCCGTATACCATCCTGTAATTTTGTTCAGTTAATCACTTCAAATTTAGAGTCTTTTGAATACAACAGTGTTGTGGAACAGTCCCATTTTCAGAAAGGCTAGGCCTGACTTGCTGGCAAACACAGCTGAAAGCTGGCGTGTGGCATTCATCTTCCCAGTGCATGGGTGTTGCTTGTGTGTATGGCTGTGCAGAACCACCTCTGAATACGCAGTTGTGTTGATCAGCTCTCGGGAAAAACAGTAGTTTTTAGCTGGTTGAACAGTTTATATAGGCACATAACAGCCTGTAAATAGCTGCCTGAAGATCTGGGTAAGTTAGATGTGTTGAAATAGTGGAGATCTTGCTTAAAAACAAAGGGTCTGTTCAGTCAAATATTTGTTTTCTGCGTTCAGCTTTTTTCATTTATACTGAGAAACATACTTCCTTAGCTATGTGCAAGATCTGCGGACACTCACCGTTGCTGAAATACTGGCAATTCGACGCGTGACCACTTCTTACTCCCACAGAGTTATTGGTGCTGTTGCACACATCTTATTGTAGCCTGTCTTTAGTGTTTCCCCTTATTCTAAGTTTTCAGACTTGCAGTTCTGTTAATATATAGATGTTTGCATTACAGGTACTCTACTTTGTTCTGGCACTCTTTAACTTCATAACTTCAGAAATACCCCCGTAAATCAGTTGTCTGGTGCTGCCTGCAAGTTGCTTTATGCCAGTGGGATTCAGCTTGCGTGTCTTACATCCTCTGGGGACTCTGCCAACAGACTAGTGCTAAAAAGAACAGATAATGCAGAAAATGAATGGAAAGTCTTACGGCGTGTGCGTGATGTTGCTGTTGACTTGACACGTACCATACCTTTAAAGAGTTTCACCGGGTTTGCCTTGACAGCGTACTCGGCAGCAAAACGCAGGGATGGAGAAGGCTGTGTGGGTTGGGGTTTTGGAGGGGTTTCTGTGCGTGTATGTCTCCCGAGAGCAGCATTAAATAACGTTAGTAGTGTCACAGTTAGAAATGAAGAGTCTTTGGGAAACTGTTTTAGAGATTTCACTGAGTTTAGATTGAGCCTGGCTAAAAGGTGACACAAGAACTGCTGAAGCCAGAAACCTTCAGCGTAACAAACCCCCAAAATAGACATGTATGTAAGTTTGGCCTGTCTTCTCGTTGGTTTCTGTCATCCTTGTGGCAAAGAGTCCAGTTGGTACGCTGTTCCCAGGTAGGAGGTGTGGATTTTGGGACTCTGTAGGGAGCTGGTGAGTTTTCATAGGAATCTGCAGCCAAAGGCAAGAACTCAGTGTGTGAGTTCAAGGAGGAAAATCTGTTCTGCGTACTCCTCAGGAGGAGAAGAGTGCATTTGGAAGTGCAGGATGCCCACTGGTTTGAAGGGCCAGTGGAAACTTTGCCATGGAAGGGGCAGAGTCCCGTGACCCCGAGGTGGGGTGCACACGCTCGGGGCTGCTGAGTGGGTTGGCGCAGCGCAGCGGGCTTCAGCTCGTTTGACACGGGCTCCCAGCACGTTGCCAGCATTACAGAGGATACCATAACATAAAATTATAACTACTTTAGGAAGAAAAGAGCTTAAAGCCTTCGCTACGCAAGTTCTATTATGATTTTTTTTTCATGTGAAATTTGTTAGCTTCCAAGGTCTTTTTAATCCCTTTTTTTGAAAGGAGCTAAGTACCTTAAGACAGGTGCAAGCTCATTTGCCGCAGGCTTTGAGCTGACCAGAGGCCGTGTAGCTACAACAACGCAGCCGCCTGCCTGAGGTTTACCCTCTGTCTCTTGAGCTCTTGGCTGCTCAGGCCTTTCCCAGCCACAGGAGCATCATCCCTGCGTGGGTTGGAGCATGAACAGAAGGAGCTGCGTGTAGAGCGAGCAGAGCAAGTATAGAATCAGATTTTTTTGGTTTGGAAAAGACCTTTAAGATCGTTAAGAACGTGTACTGGCAGCAAAAGGTCTAGCTCTCCTGAATGCCTAATTTAGGGAAATGTGATAAAATCCTGAGCAACTGTGGTGTTTTTCGTCATGTACGCTTAAGCGCTCTCATCGTATGCATGGCGTGGTGCTTGATGTGCTGTTGCATTACTGGGTATGTACAAATGCTTGGCGTAGGTGAAACAAGCACTCCTGTGCGCAGACTTCTGGTGAAAGGACGAGGTGTGCATGACCATCTTCTGTTAGAGCCGTTGCACGCGTTTGGGATTAACGAAGACATGTGTGTTAGAACGCATGTTGCAGTTGAATCAAACATGTACATCATGCATAAAAATGAATTATACAGGAGAAATTCATAGACACACATCTGCTTGCTGCCCGAGAAGGCCTCTTAGCTGCTTGTGAGCTGTAAGGTAGAAGTGCCAGCAGTCAAATCCTTCCCTTGTATCCGTCTGATAAGATCCACTGTGGCTCTCTGTCTCATCCCCACTCGTGCCACAGTACAGTTCTGGCAGTACCCTTGTGCCAGCTTGTGCAGCTCTTGAAGGCGGTCATCTGGGTTTTGTGGAAGTGGAATTAGCTGTTTCCTCACAGCCTCCTCTAGTCAGGGATTGCTTCTCTTGGAAGGGAGAAGCAAGTCTGCCAGGGAATGAGGATGTTGGACTAAAGGCAGTTTGAGGAAACCTTTAGGAAACATACTGTAAATATTATATAACGGTATTGTTTGAGCTTGCAGAATTTTGGAATGGTGCCAACATTTTGGCATGTTTTATTTAAGCAATTTAAGGAGGACTTCGGAGGCTGCTGGTTTCTACACGTGCACGTCAGTGTGTTCTTGTGAGCTGTTCTGATTTCTCCAATTCTTATATTCTGTTTGGGGCTGGGACACCTATTTACCTTGGAGTGGCTATATAAGGAACAGAAGTTTGGCAGACTTTTTTTGGTAGATAGAGATGTCTATATTAAGTAATAGGAAGAGTATGTCATTCCCTCATGTGTGCTTGCTGAGTCCCAGGAGCTGATATGTGTGTTCTGTAGCTGTATGCATTTGAAAAAAGAGGATCTGCTCACCCTGAATCTTTATTAGTATTATATTAAACTGTGTTGGGGTTTTAGTTCTTATTTTTTAATTGGCAAACTGTTAGTTTAAGGTCAGTTTTAGGAAGCCTGAGATCACATTGTTGGTCCTAGACAACACAAATGCATGGAGACCAGTATCATGAAAGCATATTGTTGCTTTTTTTTCCTCCTTTAAAGCATCTTGCTGTTAAACTTTGTTCCTGGGCAGTTTTTATTCACTTACCTTAAATTGGAGTATGAGGTCTCTTTTTTACTTCAGGCATTTGCAAAACTTTGACTGCAGTTTTGAGAAGTCGTGTACGTAACCTTACCATCAAAATAGGCAATAATATCAATGCTTCACATTTCTTTTTATTGACTTCTTAGTATGGCGGTTTAGAATACATCTGTGTATTTGGGGAATGCGCTCCCAGAATCAATGCATATGCTGACACTTAAGAGGTGACCGACCGTGGCTTCGGAGTTTTTTGTTGGTTGCGCGTGATGTGAAACGGTGGTTCCTACGCTCTCTTTGCTGGATGTCAGAACTGGCACCAGTAGCAGAATGCGGCCTAGGGCCAGCTTAGGTGTTGTGTTGGGAGGTGTGTGATGGTAGTGGTACGGCAACACAGCCAGTGAAAATCCTGCATAATGCGTATTATAAGCAAAAAAATACTATTGCCGTTCTTAGTGAGCAGTTGGCATGCTAATTTGTTACTTGAAAATGCTGGAATTTCTTAAATCTGGCAGCTCAGAAAGCCAACCATATTCTGGGCTGCATCAGAAGTGTGGCCAGCAGGTCGAGGGAGAGGATTCTGCCCCTGTACTCTGCTCTGGTGAGACCCCCCTGGAGTGCTGCGTCCAGCTGTGGAGCCCTCAATATCAGAAGGATATTGACCACTTGGAGCGAGTCCAGAGGAGGCCACAAAGATGATCAGAGGGCTGGAGCTCCTCTCCTATGGGGACAGGTTGGGAGAGTTGGGCTTGTTCAGCCTGGAGAAGAGAAGGCTCCGGGGAGACCTTATAGCACCTTCCAGTGCCTGAAGGGGCTACAAGGAAGCTGGGGGGGACCTTTTACAAGGGCCTGTAGTGACAGGACAAGGGGGAACGGGTTTAAATTGAAAGCGGGGGGGTTGAGATTGGATAGCAGTAAGAAGTTCTTCCCGGAGAGGGTGGTGAGGCACTGGGACAGGTTGCCCAGAGAAGCTGTGGATGCCCCATCCCTGGAAGTGTCCAAGGCCAGGCTGGATGAGGCTTGGAGCAACCTGGTCTAGTGGAAGGTGTCCCTGCCCATGGCAGGGGGGTTGGAACTGGATGGGCTTCAAGGTCCCTTCCAACCCAAACCACTCTGTGATTCTATGAAATTAGGAGCATTAGGATTCTTTCTGAATCACCTTTTTAGGTGAACTGCTGAAGTGTGCTCAAGATGTCGGTCATATTTGAATAAAGCTTTCTGTATGTTTGCCTAGAAATCAGTGCTGGAGAAAATATTCCTATAAGCAAGAAGAGAGGAAAACTGGTGAACTGGATGCAGGCTTCACCTGTTTTTCCTAGGCTGCAAGTAGCTTTACAGAAGGAGCAATTTGAACTTTAATGATTTTGTAACTTTAACCTACAATAGATGACATAGCAGAATTTTTTTCCAGGGATACTATGAACTTGTAATGTCAAAGCAAGACAGATGTGAATTGAGGCACCAATAGTCTTGTGTGTTTGTACAAAAACCTCTCCTCCAGATCTCTAGAGCTTGTGTAAACCCTCCTTTTCAGTAACTTCGTATTGGTGATACTCGTGTGTTGTGACATAATCCTGCAGTTCATGTATTAGTACTGCTGCACTCGGAGATCTTTTGGGACTAGCAGTCCCTGATGGAACCCGTGAAGCTGCGTCGCAGGATTTGGGAGAGCTGGGCAGCGCAGCCTGTGCGCTGAAGGTGCACCACGAAGCTGAGGGTAGGTTGCAGGTAGCAGGCGGCTGTTCAGCGCAGGCCCGGCACGTCAGCTCGGCGTGAGGATGGACTGGCTGCGGGGCTGGGTCTGAGGATGTCTTCTGCTGGTACATCGGCAACATCTGTTAATTTGCTTCCTCCCGTGGTGACAGTTAAGCATCTTGGGCAGCCCTGGTTCCAGATCAGCCTCCCCCACAGTCTCGTAACATCCTCCATGGCGTGAGAACTGCATCTGAATTATTCAAAAGCCATGTGCTGCTGAAGAGGCAGAGTCTTGCTACAATTGCTTGAGAAGGCTTTGTGGTGTGGAATTCTCCGTCGCCATTCTGTATTGTTTACATCTTGCAGGGTTTTTTGAGTTGCATTTTACAGTTTTTTTACTGGAAAACAGTGGTAGCAGAGGCTTAGGGTAAGTGTCTGCGCATTCCACTCTTTCATCTCGTTGGTGTGATTTATTAGGAGGGAGTAGGCAACCCGATGTTGAAAATGTTGTTAGACAGCATGGAGGAAGCAGTGTTACAATTCTGCAAGTAATTGGATATAACGGTGGGCAAATGCAAGCGTTAAAGTCATCTAGAAACTTCCAAATCGGGGAAGTGAGGACAGTAGAGGAAGAGGTGTGTAGGTGAGTGGGAACACTGGCTCACCACCTTCAGTCACTGTAGAGTTACTGCCAGGTAGATGTAAGCACACACAGTGTCACATGCTTTCTTGCAATTACACAATTTGTGTATAGACCCAGTAAAATCTGAAAGAACTTGCATTAGCCTGTCCCGTATGAAGGACTTGTCTGTGCTTGATATAAATGTTACACTGTAATTGGACTAAGAACACCTCTGAATGCGAGCATGCAGGAACATCTCGCTGTAGTCTGATGACAAAGGTGTTGATCTTACTGTTGTATGTCAGTGTGTCCTCTGCAGATAGCGAGTCCTTAATCAAAGCTTGTTGACCTTGTGTGACCTCTTGATGTTGTGATTGATCTAGACTGAGGAAGTGTGATAACATAACTTTCTACTTGAGTTTTTGTCTCACTGTTAATTTTAAAGCTGTTCACTTCCTCTGTTACTTTAGGAACAGCTGATGTTTTCTTATGTATTAAAAAAACCTAAAGGTTTGGGTTTGGTTCTGGTTTGGGTTTTTCTGTTTGTTTCGTTACAAAAAGCATACTCCTTTATATGCATTTCCGTGCCCTCTCCCTTCTCCCTCTGACATACTGGCTTTAGTATGCGTATGGCTTTTGAAAATTGTGTGACGTTTTACTCTGGGCTTGTGCCTTGCCCAGTGGGTTTCTCTCCTGTGTATTCAGAGGTACCCCTGGTCGGCAAGCTTTCCCCAGCTGTCAGCTAAAGTACTGGGTGAAGCATAGTGCAGTGACGGAACTGTCTTGATCTGAATAATGATGGCGATTGCAAATCAGAGTCTTGGGTCAATATTGAGCCAGGCTGGAAAAGTGAGGTCCTGATAGGTTCCTTTATTTAATTTTAGCTTTGTTATGTCACACTCTTCTTCATTTGGGTGATTCCAATCAGTGCTTGAGGATCTTATATTTACTTAGCCTTCTGGTTGTGTTTTGGACAGAGTGTCTTACTCTTTCATCCATGGGGATTTTTCCTTGTAGTAGTCATACTTGGCAGGTACTCACAGGAGAAAATTTTCATGTTGACTTTTGCCTTGAAGAGCTAGTTTGTTATTTGAGGTAAACAGCTGCTTTATATGTCTCTCTGCTTCCAGCATCAGGTGGAAGAGAAGTTTGCCTCACCGAGCTGTTGATTTCCTCTTACAGATAGTTTTTGAAAGGGCAGGACTGTCTTGCTTTTGTTGCTATCTTGTAATTACATCAGCTGCAATAATTTTCTTAGTTAAAATCTATCTAAATTTGAATTAACCAGGGATCTTCTGAAGCTGCTCTTACTGCAACTTGGCGAAAAGGGTGAGGGCATACACAGCTGGTAAAAGATAATGTTTTGGTGGTGACAAGTAGCAGTGTCATCTCCGGGCATAACAGCACCTTGGAGCAAACGAGGAGAATAACTGTGTAATAGCAAACTTCCTCTCTCATTTCTTGTATAACGTGGTATTTGCCTGTAGGCATTCAGGCACTGAACGTTATATGCTGGAGGAGTTCACTTCAGCCTTTGCTCCTCTGGAGCATACCTGCTTCAGGCGTGCTGAAACCTGCTCTTTCTAGTTGCTATTGATTCAGCAGTTTGTAGAGCTCACAGCAACCTTCTTATGCTTCTCTGATAGCTGGTCTCCACTGCCGCATCTTCTGCTCGCTGCTTTGGTACGTTAGACACATTTTGCTTAATCTTCAAATTATCATTGGAATTATTTTGAGAGAATGGTTTCAGTGAGTGAGTTGGATGAGTCTTGAGTGGGTTTCTGGGCACTCTGCACAGCCTCTTGCTCTCCACTTGCTACTTTTGTCGGAAGACTGCGCACACGTGTTAATGCACAACATGTGGACGGCGTGAGGAGGTGTCCCGTCCTTGGGTGGGTACCAGCGTTCACCTACATGACACTCGGCCTGGGTCAATGGTGACGATTTAACTCTCAAAATATTAGAAGTCCCATTTTTTTCACCACTGTTGGGGTTTAACCCCAGACAGCAACTAAGCACCACACGACCACTGGCTCACCTGCCCCAGTGGGATGGGGAAGAGAATCGGAGGAAAAGGCAAGAAAATTCAAGGGTTAAGAACAGTTTAGTTATTGGAAATAACCAAAATAAAATAATGACACTGATAATACTAGCAGTACTACTAGATGTAATGCACATAATGGGGAAAACAACCCAAAATTATGCAACCTCTCACCACCCGCTGACCAATGCCCAGACAGTGCCCAAGTAGTGAGAGCCAGAACAAGCATGAGCCAGACCTCCAGCTGTCTTCCCTAAGCTTGTATATGAAGCATGATGTTTTATGGCATGAAGTGTCCCTTGGGTTGGTTTGGGTCAGCTCTTCGGGCTGTGTCTCCTCCCAGCTTCTTGCAGAGAAGCAGCTGGGAACACAGGGGCAGTATCAGAAACTGAAAAAGTCCTTGAGCTGACAACATTTCTTGGCAGCAACTGAAAACATCAGTGAGTGGTCAGTATTCTCAGCACAGAGCCAAAATGTAGCCTTATGCTAGCTACTGTGAGGAAAATTAATTCTATCCCAACCAAAACCAGCACAACCATGTGTTGATTCTTATGTCCAAGCAGAACCCAGCAATTGAGGTAGTTCCATGAAATCTTTTATAAGGCATCTTTCAGCACATATTGGTGCCTGAATTTTAAGATCTTGGACTTAGAGAAAGTGTTTCAATGGAGTATTTTCTAGGCTTACGTTGGTAGTTAAGTGATGGATGTCCTACCTGAAACTTCAGGGTGAAGAAGATAAAAAACATGATTAGGTCCACAGGGTGAGTCAGGGACCAGCTTCTCCAGACACTTTGAAGGACGAGACCAGTCACCTACATTGGAGGAGGAAGCATTTTTTCCATTTCCTGACCTGCAAGCTGTCTGTCACTGGGTTGGTAGAGGTGACCTCAGGTAACATTTTCCTGTGATCCGCTTAGGCATTGTCCTTTTTTGGCGGTTACTGTTTGTAGCTTTCTAGCCCGCAGTATTGAGCATAGCAAAAGGAGGCTGGTGACCCTCCAGAATACTTTGGACGTTGAGTGTTACTGCTCCCGGCCCAGGGTTTATCTGGTACCTGTGCATCCTACCTTACAAGTGGGAATGTCCGAGCACAAGAGAACAAACCAGAATATGAACAAGTAGTTTCTAATACATACCTTTATGGCAACACATCACTGCGTCATGAGCCCCAAAATGAATAGCGTTTAATCTGAACATAGTTCACTGGGCACACGCTTCCTGTAATGATAACGAATCATCAAAGTTACCTGAAATGTTCCCTGTACCCTGCCATAGGATGTGTGGCTGTTCCTCCCACTCCAGTCACTTCCAAGCGTTTGGAATCGAGAGGGAAAACTACCACTGGGATTTCAATTTAGCCTTGGTAGGACAGCAGCACATCTGAACTTGTACTAATATTGCGGCAGAGTGTCACTGAAGTGCAGTAACGAGTAATAAATGGGTGATAAATTGGTTCTGAACATGTGCTCAACCGGTAAGTTTGGGTCACTGTCCATTTTGCTTGAAGAATATAAATTTAACATACAGTCTTAAAACCTTGTGGTTTTAATAGTAACTGCTAACTTAAAATCTTTTCATAGGAAGTTTTGGGTACTTCTGCTATAGGCAGTGTGACCAAAGTGACTTGTGGCTCACTCTTCTATTCCTTGAATGCTCCAAAATGCTGTGCAAAATTCCCGAAACTGTGAATGTTAGAAGATGTTGGAAAGCTTTAGGGATCTGCATTGGCTTTCCAGGTGGCATACTGGCACTTCAGATTTAATCTGAAAATGTCCTTCTGCTGGAGCTGAAAAGGTATTAACAAGCTGCAAGTGTGGCTGGTTATTGGACTTACTATTTTAATATTAAGTTATTATACATTTGATCTAACGTGTTGCTGAAGCAGAGGTGTTGAGGGTTTTATTCTGTTACTTAGCAGGTGAGAAGCAGGCTTGCTGCACAGATGGGCGCAAGGGAGCTCCTAGGGCTGGCGCTGTGCACCCTGGGGTGTGCGTTGCTTGTCGGCAGGGACGAGTGTGTAAGCAGTACCGGCTGCTGAGATCGGACTCTAACCGGCTTTTTGACTTGGCTTTGAGGTGAACGGCAGAATCCTGAGATTGTGGCAGCATCTCCGTTCCTTCTTAGGGTGTGGGCATCCTGGGGTGGGCGTTGGAAAGCTTAAGTCGACTCTGATGGAAAGAGGCAGGAGTTCATAATTACACTGCTCTCCTTCCTTTCATATCAGTCATCCTTCAAGTCAAATAATGTACCAAGTCGTGAACAAGAAGAGTATTTGCCAGACAACCTGCTGTGTGTGTGGGTAGGAATCCGTTTCTCCCCTCTCCTGGGTCGGAAGGTTCTGTTTTGCATCCCATGCGAGGCTTGCCTGGCTTCGCCTTGGGTGACCCGCTTTCACCTCGTGACAAAGGTCCCCGCTGTGCGATTTTAGCCCCGATGAGAGTCTTGGGTGGAGATTTTTTCCCAAGCACACATTACCCATCGGAAGTGCAGGGATGCCGCGGGGAGCGTTAGGCTGGCCTCTGCCCAGGTAGCACGCCGTGCCGCTTGCCGGCAGGTCGCAGGTTGCATGTTGGTCGGAGGATACCTACTCCGCTAACAAAACAGTAGCAGTGTACTGGTGGTGTGCAGGCACCCGTCCTGCTGGCCTGGCTTCGGGAAGACAAACGGGCAGTAACTGACCTGCTGTATGCGGCCGTTCTGGCTTAATAGTAAGACCCCGGTGATATTTGCAAAACTGATCTAAACCGCTTTTTTTAAACTCCCCTCTGCTTGTGCTGGTGCAGAAAGGGTCAGACGGACTCACAAGCCTCGTGGGGATTTGCTGGCTATGGCTTTTGTTGCAGTCGTGACAAACCCCAACACCACTGCCTTACTGGGAAAGTTCAGCTAATGTAAATCGAACTACTACTGACTGGTAGTTACTCTACTTCTTGTTAAGCTCTTGTTTAGAAAAACCTTATAAACTGTTGTTTGGTCTTTTTGAGTGAGAGCTTTTAGGCAAGGGGAATTGGCAGGCTGAGGAATTCCTAATTACCAAACTATAGGAAATAGATACATTTAACTTCTCTGTGGTTTTTAGCTGTTTGGAAATTTACCTCACGCTGTAGTTACAGAATGTATGAAGTGCATGCTAGCAGTTGCACTTTAAACTTAAAGGCTTTAAAAAATATATATCTGTATCTTCAGTGATGAGGTTGCAAAGCGCACAGCTGGTCTGTATATGTAACTGTTCCGACACACTAATACTTTTCTACAAGTGAGCTAAAGAAAAACCTCACTGGTAGTATTTTGTAGGAGATGTTGGAATTACTGGTGTGTTTCAAGATAATTAGGTATTATTAGAGTTGAAGCCTTGTTGTCATTATGAAATAAAACAGCTCTTTCTCAGCTCTGCTCTTCCCACTTTGTTTTAGCTGCACAAAAGCTTTCTCTTGTCCTTCATCTTGTTCTTTTGGTAGTACTTTTTCTTTCAGCTCAGTTGAGGTAGCGGTTTCTCAAAACGCATGCCTTTGGCACCCATCGCTGGGGGAGGAGAAGCAGCAGGCTCTCCTAGCACTTGACTGCAGAGATGAGAAGGAGGGACAATATGTAGATGCTTTCCAGGGAAGAAATAGAAGGCTATTCCCACACATGTGAGATTGTTTTTATGTACATTTTGGTTTAAAAAAAAAAAAAAAAAGGCAGTGGGAATTAGGGGTAATTCTCAAAATGGCTTTTCCAGTGAGCATTTGATGTTTTTGCAGGAAGTGCTCTTAAAATTAGAGAGCAAGACCGAGTGTGCGTGTGGCATGGGTTTACAAGCCAGTGGATCAGTTGCAGAGTTGTACTTCAGATAGATTATTAGTAGGACTGATTAAAGCATCTGACTGTTCTCCCTCTTAAAAAACAAACTTCTGTAGGAAAAAATCTAGTATATCTGGGTATATTTTAGGATGGCAGAGCACACATTGCAATTTTTAAGCAGACAAAAAATTTTCACTTCCACTTAGGAAAAAAGAGTCTCTTGCATCTTGAATAAAGAATGTGCTTGGGAGTTTTAATTAGAAATAACTTGAGTCAGTTTAAAGAAGATAATATTCATCCTGAATGAAGCCAAGAATCTGTAAAATAAATAAATAAAACCCCCAAAAAGATGGAGATGACCATTAAATAATTGGGAAGAACTGCCCACCTTGCTGCTTTCTCTGGTGTTTTAGTAAGTCTCTGCTACATTTTGGACGTTTCCATAAGGCAGTGCTGTTTTAGTGCCTTTTATGATGCAGTCAAACCCATAAGTTAATGTTAAATCCAGAACATAAATGAAACACTACGCTGAGCCGCTTGAGGGGGTGGGTGTTGGCTGGGAGGGGGAAAGAGGAGGCTATGCTATATGCTGTCAAATAGTCGCACAGGATAGAAGTTGTTAGGTCTTTTAATGTAAATTTAGTGGCATCTTTTTGTACTCCAGAGCGTTTTAAGGAACGACCATAATCACTGTAAATTGTTGACCTGTACAAACGAACTCCATTCAGAAAAGTGTTTTGCAAACTCTGTATCAGAGTGATTAGATTAATCCCGAAATACATTAGTTCTGAAAGCAGGATCTGGGTTTCTGCATCATTTTCATATTTGCGAGAATTTTGCCCTCCCTTGGACGTGACAGGCAGTTCTGGGAGTTACTCCACAGACAGGCTGGTCAGGAAGATGCAGCTGTTCTGGGGTAGGTACCAGAGGCTGCCTGAATACCGCTTGGTTGCCAGAGGTGCTCTGCAGGGCTAGGGCTGCCCGTGAAGGTGTTGGACAAGGGGTAACGGGTAAAAATTGAAAGCGGGGAGGTTTAGATTAGATATCACGAAGAAGTTCTTCCCGGAGAGGGTGGTGAGGCACTGGGACAGGTTGCCCAGAGAAGCTGTGGATGCCCCATCCCTGGAAGTGTTCAAGGCCAGGCTGGATGAGGCTTGGAGCAACCTGGTCTAGTGGAAGGTGTCCCTGCCCATGGCAGGGGGGTTGGAACTGGATGGTCTTTAAGGTCCCTTCCAACCCAAACCATTCTGTGATTCTGTGATTCTCCACTGGCCTCTTGTCAGCCCTGGCAGTGTGGGTGGACGTGACTCCTGCTCTGTCCCCAAGGGTCCCCCTTTTGCTCCCCGCCAGGCAAGAAGTTGGCTGAGGCGGTGGTGTTTAACTTGGCTAACTTTGCCTTAGGTGGATTAGGGAGGCTCGTGTAATCCCCTTGTCACAGACCTTGTCGCTGGGAAGCCGGGAGCCGTAACAGCCACCCAGGCTGTAGTGGAAGGGGGCAGAATAAATCTCATTTGCCTAGCTCTCTGCAAAGTGAAATACTCAATTTACATCTTAGGACACTGTTTATACAGTAAATACCCTGATTTTTACTGATGTTTAGTAACCATATGGCAGGGGAATACCTGTTTTTTCTGCATGTCTGTTTTTAGGCGGGCTGTGAAGAGATGGTCTGTGAAGCTGCATTTCGGGCAGGTGAGCTGAACTGATGATGTCTAAAGCCCAGCCCCTTAAGCTTTCCGGGTTTTGTCAGGTTACTGATACCGACATCTTTTGGGATGATTCATTTTAAAGCTCCCATAAGGCACACCTGGCTCAAAATACGGTTACTGTGTGACCTATACCATGTTGATAGGGTTCAGTAATTAAGAATATAAAAAGTGATGGTCAAAGTCTCTGAGGTTTTTAAAAATTGTTTGCTTTATTATGCACAATTTTAGTTTCTTACGAGGATTGATGTATCAGTCAGCGTGAAACTTAACTGCCTATTAAATCACCTGCAGATGCAGTTTGGTGTTTTTTCAGTAGCTTAAAACCGGGCAAATATTGAAAGAATTTGTCTGCTGCAGAGGCCCAGGTGGTAGGGAGAGGACCTCAGCAGATGCTTCCTATTTACAGTTCCCTCCACTACTCCAATGTTTGGTTTTGCTTGAGTTTGTAGGTGGGAAAATAATTTGTGGTCTTTACAGCATCCGTTGTTGCCGCTTTGTTACCCAGTGCATGTAGATGGCAATAGTAACTTGGAAATGCTTTTAATTAAGCTCATGGGAGATTAATGTTAAAATTGAAAGTTAATTTGGGAAGCAGTTGGGTTCCTCATCTTTTAGAGTGTCAATGTTGCTTTTAAAATAAATATTAAAAGCAGAACAAAAAGAAGAAAAAGCAAACAAACAACCAGTTGTGAGGAGGAGAGGGAGATTGGGCTGTGTCTTTCCTTTAGTTTAGTCACAGCTTTGCTCACGACAGCTTCAGCACCAAGTAGGTTGCAGATGGGAGAGGGTAAAGCTTTGTTTAGGTCATGGCATTTCAGAAGGGTCAGAATTTCCTGCTATAATTAGTTTTTACTTTACAGCTGCAAAAACAATACTGTCTTTTTTCATACTAAAACACCTTAGGAAGCTTCAAACAAGTTTTTCTCTCTTCTGTGCGGTGTTAGCTTTCCTTTCAGGGTTGGAGGGATGGATCCAGGTAGGACTCTTTAAGTGTTGATGCTTTCAAGAAGCCAAAATACCTCAGGTTCCTCCTTCACTTTCTTCCCCAAAGACAATTACAAATCTGAAACTCTACAATTTTTTTTTTTTTTGCCTCTGATCCCTGCCTTCCCCCCCCCGCAATGGTAGTGGCAACTCACACTGCCCTGTAGGAGTATTTAATCCAAAGAATATTCAGATACAAGAGGCTTCTGTAGCGCTACAGGGGTACATTGCAAGTATCCCATTGAGTGTGGGTATAAAATCGATAAACTCTTAAGTCAGAAGTGATTAATCTTAAAGCACGGTTTGTGAAGGCAAAAGTCATCTGTGCGTTCATTGCTTACATCTGCCCACTGTCCACACAGGTCCTAAATAATTCAGGTTTTCATCGTTCTGCAAACAAAGCTTCCTGCAGAAAATCCTGCCAAAGAATAAATCGTAGTGCAAGGGCACGGTATGATTTTTTTGCGTGGGGCTAACGCTATTGTTTTAACTTCTCTTTGGGGGTGATGCCAATGGCACTTCCTGCTCAAAGGAATATATATGCCTGAGGCAGAGGAAGCTCTTTGGGATGGCTGAGCAGAATTGTTAACCCAGTCGGTTGGGTTAACAGTTGGGTTTTATCAGTTGGAGCAGAAACTGCGGGTGAGATCATGAGAGAAATTAGAACATGCATGCCTGCATAATTTCTCCTGTGAAATGAAGAGTGAAGGAGAGCCAGACGAGAGTGGAAGTGTAACACAACTCCAGAACAGCAAAGGCAGGAAGTATTTCAATTCAAACTTACCCCTCTGGTAGTATAATACTGCATGTTGGCACCCAAAGGCAACACCTAGTTGCCATCCTGTGGAGAAGCAGCAGTCACTAGTTGCCATCCTGTGGAGAAGCAGAAGCAGTCTGGGTTCTCTCACTGGCTGCTCTGCTTAGCAGGACTGTGTTCTGGTGATCAGCAGCGGGGGCAGGTGGGGAAGGGCCAGGGCACGGTCCTGTCCTGGGCATCGGTTGTGTCGGGCTGGCTTCCTCCATGATGCCAAAATCTGGCTGCATCGTGGGGTGATCGCTTAGTCTGCATCAGGATCCTGGTGCAGAGACGTGAAATTTGTCCTGTCTCCTCCCAGTATGGCTCTTGGTTACAGGTCTGGGCTTACAACAGTGAGTTTTGCTGGTGTATGTGTTGGGTAGCTCGCATGTACGGTCAAGTGTGTGTGCTTGTCCACATGCCTGTCTGTGCGCAGCATTGAGCAGAAGTAACATTTCATTCGTACGTGATTGTCTTTTAATTGGTTGCCAGAGGGTGCAGTAAGGTTTGTACCAGAATAACAACCTCTTGGTTATATGTAAACTAGTTTGAGAATCCTGAGTTGCCCACAAGTTGTGCTACGAAGTCAAGTCGGGTGTGATCAGACTAAGAAAGAAACGTAACGCACGGTGTTCCTTGGTATTTCCATCTCACAAAAGCTGTGGCTTTTCACCAGAATGGCTTGAGTCTAGCAGAGCTGCTTTCTGCACGGTGCTCTTCAGTGATGTTACGGTGGGAAGTCCTCCTTGGGATTACAACTTTTGCAGCCATAACTTGTTTTTTACGATGCATCAGTATCTGTCAAGTAAACATAACTGACACTATAATCCACTCGGTGTAGTGGCTTCCCTTCCCTATAATTCTGTTCTATCTGTGAAATTCTGATGGAACCAGCTTACCAGGCTTGAAAACAGGGTATGCTGCAGATAGTACTTTGTTTTAAAACATAGAGGAAGTGTAAGAGACTACTCTCTTTTTCTTTCCCCCAAAGGTTAAGATTTCCTGAAGTACAGGACAAAGACCCACTTGCTTACTGCTATTTACTGTAATAAACCCAGCAAGTTAATGCTCTTATTCGTTGCAGAGAACTCTCTCCATGCATCCTAAGTAGGTTTTGGGTGCTGGTATGCTTCAGTATGGCTGTAAAGCCAAATGAAATACCACTCCATAGCGTGTTGTGGTGTAACCCCAGCCAGCAACTGAGCCCCACGCAGCCTCTCGCTCACTCCCCCTCGGCAGGATGGGGGAGAGAGTCAGAAGAATGAAAGTCAGAAAACTCCTGGGTTGAGATAAGGGCAGTTTAATAGGCAAAGCAAAATTGCGTGCACAAGCACAGCAAAACAAGGAATTCATTCCTCACTTCCCACGGACAGCCTATAATTCTGTTCTATCTGTGAAATTCTGATGGAACCAGCTTACCAGGCTTGAAAACAGGGTATGCTGCAGATAGTACTTTGTTTTAAAACATAGAGGAAGTGTAAGAGACTACTCTCTTTTTCTTTCCCCCAAAGGTTAAGATTTCCTGAAGTACAGGACAAAGACCCACTTGCTTACTGCTATTTACTGTAATAAACCCAGCAAGTTAATGCTCTTATTCGTTGCAGAGAACTCTCTCCATGCATCCTAAGTAGGTTTTGGGTGCTGGTATGCTTCAGTATGGCTGTAAAGCCAAATGAAATACCACTCCATAGCGTGTTGTGGTGTAACCCCAGCCAGCAACTGAGCCCCACGCAGCCTCTCGCTCACTCCCCCTCGGCAGGATGGGGGAGAGAGTCAGAAGAATGAAAGTCAGAAAACTCCTGGGTTGAGATAAGGGCAGTTTAATAGGCAAAGCAAAATTGCGTGCACAAGCACAGCAAAACAAGGAATTCATTCCTCACTTCCCACGGACAGGCAGGTGTTTGACCATGCCCAGGAAAGCAGGGCTTCATCATGTATAATGGTTACTTGGGATGTAAAATCCCATCACTCAGAATGGTCCCTCTTTTCCTTCTTCTCCCCCCAGCTGTATATGCTGAGCATGACACTGTACGAAAGCAGGGCTTCATCATGTATAATGGTTACTTGGGATGTAAAATCCCATCACTCAGAATGGTCCCTCTTTTCCTTCTTCTCCCCCCAGCTGTATATGCTGAGCATGACACCGTACGGCATGGAATGTCCCTTTGGTTAGTTGGGGTCAGCTGTCCCGGCTGTGTCCCCTCCCAGCTCCTTGTGCACCCCCAGCCTGCTCACTGGTGGGGTGAGGAGCAGCAAAGGCCTTGGCTCTGTGCAAGCACTGCTCAGCAGTAAGGAAAACATCCCTGGGTCATCAGCACTGTTTTCCAGCACCAGTCCGAAACAGAGCCCCATACCAGCTACTGTGAAGAAAATTAACTCTATCCCAGCCAAACCCAGGCTTATTACAGTGTAACTTCCTTCTAAAAACAACTCTCCTTTTAAGGACTCTTATCTAAAATAACTAATGAGTGTAATGGCATTAAATAATAAAATACTGTTATGATGCCAAAAATAACTTCCTGGTCTCTTTGATCTTCATTTCAGCTAAAGATCTAAAATTCCACTAGAGACGTTTGTAAACAGACTCCATTAATCCAAACAAATTGTTTTGAAAACCAGCAACTGTAATAGATGATGATTAAGATAGTGAATAACCTTGAGTTTTAATTTTCCATACAGCATTAGTTAACTCCGCGTTAATTGAAGTCACGCCTCCAAGTCACGTACTGCGCTGAATTCTGCGTGTGGCTACCTCTGCCTTGCCTGTAATTAATCATTCCCTTATTTCTTGGCAGCAGCCATTATTGGGCAGGGAAATGCACTTCCCGGTGTCGTCTTGAGCCCTTACGGCTTCTGCCTGCCCTCTGCACGCTGGGGCTCTGTGCAGCACTGGCTGGCCCAGCAGCGTGGGGTCTTGTGGCAGATGACAGGGATACGTCTGTAGTGTTTTCAACTGGTGTGCTGATGGGAACTTTCTCTTGTGGTCTTTAAGCCCTTCTTCTACCATTGAAAAGGTTCAAATTTAATTTTTTCTACATGCACATTGTTTAGTAGCATTCAGTGCACGTGTAACCTAAGTTCGGTGTGTCTGCGTGCTGCTTCACGTGTTTTGCCATAAAGCTTTAGGTGACTACTGAAGAATAAGAAGGATCCCGTTTCAGGAGGTGCAGACATACGTTATTTATGTTTAGAAAAAAAAAGAGATCTGGTTCTAACAACAAATCATTATTTTATGTGTTTATAAAGAATGCACCGATTGATGTAACGATCTCCATCAAGAGCACCAGTGGAGTTAATAGAGAACTGCAGTGTCTGTGGCTTGGCCCTTTGTGTGCTTCGGGGACCTCATTTCTGATTGCCTTGTTCTCTCAAAGTTCCCTTATGGGGCAGAGAATTAACTCCCATATAGCGGAAGCCTGGGAGCAGCTGGGCCTGCTAATGACGGGCAGTATGGATTTGTGCTGTGCCATACATGAATTTCTCCCCAGGGATAGACCCCTGGTGTTATCCCAGCGCATCTTGTGCCGGTAAGTGCCCTCAGACAATGTGGTGCCACTCATGGCACTCAATCTTACATTACTAAAACGTTGCTCTGGGGCATATTTTGTGCCTTGTGGATGTACCAGTCTGTTCCAGCTTGTCCAGAGGAGCAGGGGCAGAAACGGGGCTGTGCTGATCAGTTCCCCACAGTGTACCCCGCAAGGGAAGGACGGAGTTGGCCAGACATGATAGGAAGCCTTTGTCAGACTCTTGGGTCTTCCTGTAAGCTGGTTCACCAAATTACAGTGCAAAAGTAATTTGTGTTTAGTTCTAGAGTTTGATTATGGTGGTTTTGCCTGTTTTCCAAGTGTCTCCTGTTTTTGAATGCTATGTTAATGGTGGAGCTCATTCGGTACGTGGGACGGAGGGGGAACTCGGTTGTTGAAGTGCTCAGCTTGTCCTTTATCTGTACTTCTCACCTGAACTCAGTTCTTGCAGTGGGATAGCTGTAAGAAGGTTTAAGTGCCAACAGGTTGAATAGCAGTGAAGAACAGAACTGGACACGGCTGAAGAGCCGAAGGCAGAGGAGTCAGTGCCGCAGTGAGGGTTGGAAGGGGTGGTTTGGAAGGTGCACGTCAACCCTAGATTGCAAGCTTCCAACAAAAAGCAAGAAAGCAGTTGTAGGAGGTAAGAAATTTCCTAGCAGTGTCAAAATAAATGGTGAAAACAGCATTTATCGGTATGAATATTGCAGCGGCGTTGTTCAGAACATCCCTGTGGTGTCTGAGTTGTGCACGAACAGGGCTGGGTGCCAGCGTGGCAGTAACGGGGGCGGAAGGGGATGGCACCTTGCGTTTTTGTAGGAGATCGTACGGGGGTGAGTGCTTTATTTTAGCTTCTCGTTTAAGCGTTTGTACGGCTCCGTCTGTAGGTGTCAGCAGGAGAAGCTTCTCCAAATGTTGATTTAGAACAGCTAAATCGGGTGTCTTCCTGCGAAGGGAGACCTAGGCACTGTGTCAGAGGAGTGTTCCCCTTTGTGTTACCTGTAGAGCCGTGCTGATGGCCACCACAAGCTGCCAGGCTTTTATGGCTATTCCCCTAACTGTGTGTGTGGGAAATTCCAATAAATGCTCAGTGGAAAGTAGTGTAAATATTTTATTCCTCTCTCTCTGAGAGAAAGGAGCTTGTGTTGTTCGTAATTGAAGAACATAAAGCAGATGGGTTGAGTTCTGTCCCGACACCCACTCTGTTAGTATAGCTTTCGGGTACTTTCATCTGTTTTGTTGACACCTGTATACAACTTCCAGTTATTAACATTTGATTTATTTAAGTGTGTGCAGTGGGGAAGTATTAGGTTCCATATCTCATCTGAGGGCTTGCTCTTAATAAATTGCTCTCTTCTGATGGTCCCTCAGAGCTTTAAGGAAAGACGCAGTTGTATTTGGTAACTAGAAACAATGGATTAAAAAAAATAACTAGCTATTGCTGTAATGGGCATTGCAGGAAACGAACTGAACGTAGCTACTCTGTGGCTGGAATTAAAGGGTTGTGTCTGTTTCTTCTGAATACGTTGTGAGTCAAGACAGTTATGTGTTTATGGTATTACAGAAGCACAGAAATTTGTGGCACTGTACGGAGATATTTTTACTTCTGCTGTAATCATAGGCAATGTAAGCGTAACTTGGGGACTGCGAGAAGCACGTGTGCTACGGCAAACTGAGATACATGGGTTAACTGTCTGTCAGTCACTTACTCTTCTGAGCCACCGCTGCTGCGTGTGTGCTGCTTTTTTCTTGCTGTGGGGAGAGGGTGCGTATTCGGTTTGTGCATCCTCTCTAAGAGGTAAAAGAGGCAGTTTTTCTAGCCCTAGTACTGACAGCGTTACCGTCCGCTCTTTAAAAGCCTGGTCCGGCGTACAGACCGGTGCCTGGCCCTCCCCAGCTGTGCCAGGGGCCGACTGGGAGCCGTTGGCTGGAAACCTCCTGGTGCTGTTTTTGTGAAGTGGGTGCTCGGGGCGTACGGCTGCATGCACGGCGAAGGGCTGAACTGTTCCTGTGCTGTGCTGGCGTCGAAATGCGGCGGGTGACTCCCGATGAGAATTGAAGGCGCTTGCGGTTAGATTGGCTTCCTCGCTTTCGGCGTGCGCGGTGCAAGGTTGACCTGCGGCCTGAGAAACTCGCGTGAAACTCAGCCTTACTCGGTGTTGTGTATCTGGGGTTTTTTTGTTTGGATGCTGCCCTTAAACCCCTTAACTGAACAGGTAACTGGGAGCTTAAAAAGCACGTTTGATTAGGGTCGTTGCTATTCTCCTGTGGGTTTTTCCCTGACTTTGTTCTTTTTTTTCCTCTTTCTTAGTCTTCATGAAGAAATCATTGACTTTTACAAGTATATGTCTCCCAGACGTGAAGAAGAGAGAATGCGGATGGAAGTGGTGAACAGGATAGAAAACGTCATAAAAGAGCTCTGGCCTAATGCAGATGTGAGTAGGACACGGTTCTGTTTGTTAACATGTAAAAGCAGTATTTTGTGCCTGTTTACTTTGGGAAGTATTGAATAATGAAAATACTGTTTACTTTTTGGCATTTAAAAACTGGAAAGGATTTCTGGTCAAATAAGAGAGATGATCTTTATTGCTGGAAGAATAAAGGTGAACGATTTCTGTCACAGGAGCAAAGACAAGGTAGACCTACTGTAGTCAAAGAAAGGGCATAAGGTGTGGCAACATTTAGTCTCATTAATATTTATTTACCGAGATTAATGAGAACATCTCAGGCATGCATGCACGCTTCTGATATATGGTGTTAAAACAAATCTTCTGCGTCTTGTAGCTTTGCCAGTGGCCGGGCTTCGAGGCCCAAGACCTGCGCTCTTGAGTAAGTGTGTGAAGGTGGAATGTCAGCAGTGCCACGTTACATAGACTGTGCTGTTTTTAATGGACAGTTAAACTAAATGGACATATTTTACAAATTTAAAGGAAGCACGTTTTTTGTGCAGAACAAACACTACTGTAAATCTGTGTATCCAGCTTAAAATCAGTAATGCAGCTTTCCACTGAAGATGTTTTTTTTGCTAGTACTTCATTCAGTGGAAACAAGAGCTTCTCCTGTGCAGATCCATGCTTTTCTAATAAAGGTTGGATTAAAGAGAAGCCAGAGAAGGTGCTTTTACGATTCAAGATTGTTTTATGGGGACGCAGTTGGAATTTTAGCGTAATTGAATCTAGTTTAATTGTATCCCTCTACTAACATGGTGTTCATTTCCAAAGTAGAGATTTGTAGCTGTAATCATCTATCTGTAGATAATGGTAGCTGAAAATATGGACTTGCTAGCTGGAATAGCAAACCAAATTCAAACAGCATAGCCTTTAATATAAGGAATACTCTTTGACCCTGCCACGGTAAAAGGTAATGTTTTGACACGAGTGACTTAAACCCACTGTTCATTTCAGATCCTCTTACCCTGGTTTTTAGAAATTGGTAGAATATGAGAGAATATGAATTCTGCATAAGCTCTATGTATGTGTTGTGTGGTTTGTGTGTAAAGTATACTCACATTTTCAAGGTGGTTGATGTTGCTATGGACAACATACTGGTAACATACAATGTGGAAGGGGCCCTCTGCGCTCAATGATTGCCTCTGCACAGTTACGGGGAGCTGATGGAGTCAGTACTACACGTCTGGGTTTTCTGTTTGAGCAAAACCACTCAGCTTGCCAAGGGTGCTGCGTGAGAGACTTCAGCGTATCTCCCAGATGTTGTACAGCTCTCCTCTGACCCAGAGAAAGGGTTGTAGACCCCGATCCAGAGCAGGAGCAGTGGGCTGCCAGTCTGGCAGGCAGTAGTGTGGGCAGGAAACAGTGCTTACGATGATACCCCCTGCCACAGGCCGGTTGCAGGGTGTAGAGCTGATTGCTTCAGTCTAGAGAAGATGCCACCATTTCCTGGACGAGTGGGTGTGCTGCAGGCTTACCTAGTGCAATGGGGTGAGTGGATTTGGTGCCAGCAGATCTGTCTTCGTTACACTAACACTTTGAATGGGGCACAGGAACTTAGTCCTTTCAGAGATACTCTGTAGGACAGACTTTGTCTGAAAAAACTGTCTTTTCTATTAAAATTTTTTTTTTTTAATATATATATATGTGTGTATGACTCTGGGGCCCTGAGAAAATAGTCTTTAAGCTGCTGAAACTGCCTGTTGTAGCCATATTCTGTTGAAGAAGGGGAAGCAAATCAGAAGCCCTGCCACAAGTCACAGCTGACCACTGGGCTTAGCCATAAGAGGACTGAGAGGGAAGCACACACCGTGCAGTCGAACGCTGAAGTTTACTTTTCAGTTAGTGCCAGTTAGAACGGCCGTGACCGTCTGTCTTTGCTGTTCGTGAAAATGTTGGAGAGCAAGAGCCTGGCAGTTCCTTTTTCTTAAGCCAGTAACTGCTCTTCAGAGCCAAACTCTGCATTTTGTCTGCTGTTGGTATGTCGAGGAAGAATTCTCCTCGTGTATGCCTTTCCATTTTCTGGAGGGAACGGAACGGTGACAAGAGCACACCAGGTCATAATCTGGAAGTTACTGTAATGGTGTTTTTCTGACGTGTACTTTACAGATCTGCTGGCGAGCTGAACTGCTGAACTCAACCATGTTCAACTTTGACAGTCTTTTGTTGTAACTTTTCAGTCATTTGAGTTAATCACTAACCTTCTGGAAATCTGTGTTGGTTTAGTTACTTGTAAGATTTGAGTTTTGAGTACATGCTCGGAGAAGGTGGAGTGTTACCTGGTCCAATGTCCTCAGCTTTAGCTGTGGTGTAAAGCAATAAGTTAATGTTTAAGCTGTTCATTTGAAGTCATAGGTGCAGTGAATCCAGCTAAAAAAAAAAAACAACATGTAAGTTAAACATACACGTTTAGTTTGTAGTTTCTCACTGAACACGTAGGTAAGACATACTCTATAAAAATCAGATACCAAGAAAAGGAAAATCAGGCTTCATGAATCTAAATGTATAGAGTGTGTGTGGAACGTGTCTGTGCACATGCTTTTCTTTTTTTTCCTGTTCCACTTAGGAAAAGGCTGAAAAAGCAGATGGAGGGGGGGTAAAACTAGGTATCCTAAACTGTTACTTTATTTATAGAAGTTAGCAATTTTGTCATTTGCTCTCTTACTCAAGGGAATGTGCTTAGAAGGAAACATTCCTAGTAAGTGAGAACTGTTCTTGGCATCAGTGAGGCTCTGACCATAAGAAAGGCTTTAATTACACTGAAACTGAACAACCCAAACATTAAACAAAAGCATTTTAAGACCAAGTTTTTTGACCAGCTGAATATGAAAATTTGCCCATGGAGCACATAAGTACTGATGCAGTGGAATTTAAGATACACTTGTCGTGAAGTCCTTGGGCTTCGTGTCTGGGTATTATGTGGCCTCGTGGATCTGGAAAGAGCTAATGTTGCATACTTCAGTTATGGAAATACTATGATTGGGAATAGAAGTAGAAAGAGGAAATCTATCTGGTTTGACAAACCCCAGAAAATTCTACTTAATGATGTAGAAGAAAGGGAAATGTAAGTTGGCTACGGATAGGTTTGGTTTGTTTTGATGGAGGGATTTTGGTGGCAAGGACCTTCCAAGCTTTTGTGGTTTTCAAGTCCTGTTGTGCGTAGTGAGGACGTATTTGGATACATAACCATAATTAGGGCTCCTTCAGGAACTTTGGAATTTAATGTGAACAAGGTCACAGAAATGTAGGATAAATAGCACCAAGAACATAGAGGGGTAGGAGTCTGTTACAGTACTGTGAAGTCTTACCTTCTCTTACGAGTGCACATACGTACCTCCGTCCACGTAGAACAAAAACCATAATTGGCAGTGCTGGCACACCACAAAAACTGATGCTCACATCTCCCAAGTCATAGTCGTGTCTTGTATTTGGGATATTTTAAATATGTACATGGCTGCAGAGCTTCAACAGTTTAAATTCAAATTGAGTAATAAATCAAAGGCCTTGAAAATTCCTGTTCCTATTTCCCCACTCTTCCATCATTCAGATTTGATGAGGGAGAGATTGAAGTGTGGGTGTGGGTTTCTCTTACAGCAATTCAGTGTTTCTCATACTCCAAGTTACTGTACAACAGCAGATGTTGCCTCATTCCTTTCAGTAAAGGTCATATATGTTGTATCAGTAAGTTTATGAATACTTTCAGGGTTGTTTATTCAATAAAGGCTCTCATACAGTTCAGCTGAAAACGCTATTTTGTATGATAATGTGAAAGCATATTTAGGTTTTTCTGAACCCATCAGTGGTGGTTTTATCGTGCAAAAGCACTTTTCAGATGTTCTTGGTGGCCACGTAAATCCTGGTTTGACTGAACCCAAACGGTTTTGCAGAGGATGCTTTTGTTATTAACTTGGATTAAAAATGGTAATAATAATTATTATAACAGTCTTAGCCTTGTGATGCCTTTATGCTTTTACTGGGGGCTAGTACAGTAATGGTGCTGGTTCTGAGGCATCTCTTGCAGTCTTTTCTAGTTTGAGAAGCTGTGGACTTTCAGCATGACATGCACTGCCAGCATGTGCGTTTTGTTGGGGTGGGGATGAGGGGGTAAAAAGAGTGAAGCGATGGAGACACTCGTACTGCTTCTTAGTCTGCTGAAGTATCCAGACTCTTGCAAAACATTGTCTTTTCCTGTCTTCCCTTTTTCTTATCCTGGAGGAGGAAAACATAAAAAGTGGGTCACTTGACGTACAAATAGGTGGCAATCAAGCTGGTGCATGAGACTCATTAAAGCAGAATACCCAAGTCTGTAAGGTGGCTCCAGGAAACACATCAGAAGGCTGGCTGGTTGAAAATTAGTCCGAATGTGTAGATATTTTTACTTTGAAGTCTCAGCAGTCCTCCTTTGAGACTCAGGCGCGTGAGTCCACCTCCCTGCGAGGCGAGGCTGAGTTAATGAGACCGTGGTTTCGGACAGTTTACAATGGAAACCTGATGATTGAAACCTCCAGTGCCAGTAAAAATCCAGCATAATGAGCTAAATCTGTGGGATGTGAAACTTGCTGAAACTTTTATTTTGGTGGTGTTTAGGCAGAAATACACAGTTGTGCTGCTTGCTCTGTAATTCAGGAAAAAAGGGATTGTGATTTAATTTTTCTTGAAGTATGCAAAGCTACGGAGATACATTGAGATATGAAAGCAAAAATAAATTGAACTGATGCTAATTTTTTATGTTCTGCTCTTCTTAATAGGCTTAAAATCTTTTGGTTCATGGGGTTTTGCCCAATTAGGTCATGGTGAAAATTTTTACATTACAAAGAAGGTTTTGTAATAGAAAAGTCAACGTTATTCATGTTTTGAGTGTAATAACAATGAAGATTAGAGATTTATAATACACTGAAGATGTAAATGCTTTAACAGAAAAGAGTAGTTCCGTTCAGTGTGCCTGTTCGCAGTACCAGAATCGACCAATGGAGGGTAGCAACAACCAGCCTTTGCAAACAACTTAATAGAACTTGTTTGTCTTCTGAAGCTTGAAAATTTTTTTTCATATATCCTGTTCTTGTGTTTCAGGTGCAGATATTTGGAAGCTTTAAAACTGGTTTATATTTACCTACAAGGTTAGTAAGTTTTCAGTGTAAATTCTGTCTAAGAGAAAGGATATCTTCTTAAACCTGTACCCCTGTTGTGATTTATCTGATCTCCCAATAGCCGTGTGACTTGTGTATAATTGTTACATTAAGAAAGTTTAAGCTATTAATACTTTGCAGAGTGTACAGAGATACAGTAATTAAGACTGTTAATTTTAAGACATATGTCTGTAGATTTTGCAGGTATGGGTAAAAGATCTGAATTGCCACATTGTCAAAAAAGGCTTATTTTGTGATTTGGTTTCATTAAATGACTGGACCCAAATAAGAGGTTGGCCTTAAAAGAAAAGCTAAATTTTACCTCCACAGAGGATTAAACCAAAACATTTAATGTCACCTTGTTAATGATAATGTTTGCACTGAAGAGAAAAGATTACATACAGAATTGGGGTTTTCTTCCTGTTGTCTTTTGTACGATTTGTACGTCAGTCAACACCTACCTTTTCCCAATTTACTGCTAGTTTTCATAAAGAAAAGTTGTTACTCAGGGACATGAATGTGTTCTGTGTAGAAACTGTGAGTATTTTTGACAGTTAAATAGAATGAAAGGCTTAAATGGCTGCAGGGGAAAAATACATTTAAATAGTGTGAGGTTAAGACTTGAATTGAGTTTTGTACTTTGGGAACATGAGGAATTGGTATCTGGAACTGACTGCCAGTGATGGATACCCACACTGTCATTTCATCTCGTTCTGGAAAAGAAAGTCTGACAGATGCTTTGGTATCTGCTCTAGTCTAAGGAGTGCCAGGAAAGCTGAATTGCCCAGCTTCTGTTTGAAAGGTCAGAAGTAAGGGGTACAAGTACACACTGTTTCACATTTGGCCTCATTCTTAGCTTTTTTTTTTTTCATTGATTTTAAATAGGCATGATTAAATGTGGTTGGATGCTGCTAATGCAAGAGAGAGATTCCCATCCACGTGACTGATAGCAATAGTTCTTCAGTCTGTTTGCTTGATTGTTTTGAAACTGATGTAACACAACCGCTTCGCTGCCTGTTGGTTTCATGTCCTGCCTTCCCTCTGCGTTTGCTTCAGCTGAGTTTGGGGGCGAGAACAAATGCAGATACTTTACACACAGTGCATAAAGCCCCAAAACCCTTCCTGCGGCAGTACTTGCCACACTTTCCAAATAAGCAGCACGTGCGTGTTGGTGAGTGCTTCACTGCTGCCTTCTGTCAAAGCTCCCTTTGCCCTGGGTTTTCCCT
>NW_010240435.1:4094-4434 GCF_000690775.1 Eurypyga helias | reverse complement strand
AGGTCAGTAGCTGCGTAGTTCGTTTAGGTTTCAGGTTCTGCATTCAGAGAGACCTACAGTGTGTTGTTAGTTCTGTTACTCTGTTAGGACTTGCCTAATACCCTTTACTGCAGCTGATGGGGTGGGTTTGGGCACACGGTGTTTAGCTGCTGGATCTCTGCTGTTGGGCAGCATCTGTGCGCAGGGTGATGACAGAGCTGCTTTCATGTCTCCTGTTGTTGACTGTCGGCATCAGTAGTAGGTTTAGCACTGATTTAGAAGTGTCCAGCAGCATTTCCTGCTCTCCAAGCAGGGTTGGAATACAGTTTTCTGAAGCCGGCCGAGTGCTGCCCGTCCGTGT
>NW_010240435.1:0-4084 GCF_000690775.1 Eurypyga helias | reverse complement strand
TGAACCGCCCCGCCCCGAACTTGCCCGCGGCCGGCGCTGCTTGTCGGCACGACATACTTCATCTCGTGCACAGGTAGTGTCCTGGAGATGGTCACAGCAGGGCTGTCTGTCAGTCAGCAGACCTCTAGAATCAGGGGGGGGAGTATTCCTCAATTTCTGGGTGTTCCCTGTCATGCAGTTCTCCATATGACTGGAGTGGCCTGCTAGTGTAACCGTAGGCTTAGGTGCTTGCCTCCGCTGTGTTCCCAGTCAAGGAGGGGAAATGGAACAGGGTGGGGAGCAACAAGGAAAAAGCTCGGGATCTCACATTTGCCTTCTTGGGCTTCAGTTTGGACACTGGTCACCTTTTGGAATCTGAGTTCAGGCTTGTGTAGTCAAATGAACGTCTGTGTGTGTAGGGAGGAAGTGTAGCAGGATGGAGACACCGCTTCAAGGAGCTGAGTTAATGAGTGAAATTAATTAGATGGTTTGATCTTATTTAACAGCTCATTGCTTCCTGAAGTCAAAGTTGTGACACTTTCCTCTCTCCTTCCCTGCTCCCCGTTGTTGGCACTGCAGGCCAGCTGCGTACCACGTGCCCACGCGTGCTCTGCTCGCCCAGACAGCCAGCTTGGAGACGCAGAGAGCCCGGAAATCACCCCGGAATGTTCTTTAAGGGGGGAGGGAGGGGCAGTTGGGGGTTGTCTTCTGCCAGACCCATTAATGTGTTGAATTGATTGGCTGTGAATTAGACAAACGCCAGACCTAGAAAAAGGAGGTGACCGTGCACCTGGGGGTAGAAGATGGGGATCAGGACTTTCCCTTTCGGTGATGGGCTGTTAAATCCGCGTGACTGACTGATACAGCCCGAAGGTGGCGGTCCGCAAGGAGCTCATTTCTTGCTCTGAACCTGGAGAAGCTGCTCCCTCTCTGCAGGGAGCAGCGGACACTGTGGCCTGCGGAGGCTGATCTCAGGCTCTACAGCCTGACTGATTTGTGTATCTGTCCCCTCCCTTGGTAACCTGAGATGTTCTCTATTTCCCCAAGTGTCACAGTTCATCCCCACCCCTTTCCTCAGAACACTAAATTATTTGGTTAAGCTACATTCTGTCAGCTTTATTCTAGTTATGTGTGGATGTCAGCTGTTTATTTTTACAGTGTATTGGTCTTTTAATGTGAATAAATCCTGTGTTTTCTTTCCTTTTCAGCGATATTGATTTAGTTGTGTTTGGAAAATGGGAGACGTTACCTCTTTGGACCCTGGAAGAAGCTCTTAGAAAGCACAATGTAGCAGATGAAAACTCAGTAAAGGTTTTAGACAAAGCAACTGTAAGTCTGGGGGAAGAGGGTATTTCCCTGTTCTAAACTCAGTTTCCAGTCAAAGAAAGAACGTGGTTAAAAGGATGGATTTTCATAAGTAGAACCCCTTATATACAAATTTGAAGCAGAACCAATGGAACCCTATTATTTAGTAAGGTTTTTATTAGCGACAGAATAATTGATAGTGCTCCTACAGATGCGTTTCTTCTGTTGGGGCAAATCATCGGGTTTTCTCTGCTGCACAACTTGCGCTTTTACACGCTGGATTTTAAGTGAGGTTATACTAGCTATTGCTGTGAATGAGTGTGATTAGACTTGTGAATTTCTGGGCTGAGTTTGTACCTAAGTAAATTATTTATTTTTCCTTATTGCTAGTAAGCAGACATGACACATTTTCACACAGAGCCTTGCATAAACACGTAGTGGTATGTCTGGCACAGGGGAGGATCGATTCCATTATAACGTCCTACCTTTGGCTAACTGTAAGAGTATGTAGGAGCGGGGTTTAAACGGGTGCCTGATGGATGGCTATTAGTAGAGGGGTAATTTGGAGACAGCTGAGGTGGAGATAGGTCAGCACTCTCCATATCTTGTCTTGTCTGAAGATAATTTTGACAAGGAATCAATGACCCTAGTGTGTTTTTTCCTAAGAGTGTCTGTTCCCATTTATTTCTCGGAGTTTGTCTCCCTCTGGTGTGGGTACCAGGAGCTGAGTAAAACCAGTTTAAAATCAGGCACTTTGGAGGTGAAGCATTAAGTTCTGTTGTACTGGATAGTAAATTGAAAATAACCTTTATGAGTTAGAAAAGCAAAGTCTACATAAACAGATTGGCAAGGAGAATGAGCTCTTAAGCAGAGAGAAGTTCTGTTTTCTCTGTCAGCCTCCTCTGCAAATTCCTAAAACATTTCAGTTTGACTGATGCATATAAGTATGAATGAAACCAAATGTCTGCTGGAAATCTTTATTGACTTAATCTCTCTTTCTTTTGCAGGTACCTATTATCAAACTGACAGATTCCTTCACAGAAGTGAAAGTTGATATAAGCTTTAATGTACAGAATGGGGTGAAAGCAGCCCAGCTCATCAAAGACTTTATCAAGGTTAGGCAGCACTTCCAACTCCAGAGCTGAATATTTGATGACTTAATTTGATTTTCTGTTTTTCTTTGACTGCACACGTACTAGAGATACGCTTTCCCTCTGTTATTTTTTGTTGTCTGATACTGTGTGACATTCTTAGGTTTAGATATAGTGCCCTAAAAGGCATGAAGATAGTAAAATGTACAGAGACACTGGGGAGAAGTTATAATGGTGCAGTGACAAAGGAAAATGTACTAAAACCCACCTTAAGTGTTCTGCCTCTCTGACTCTGATTCCTTAAAATCAGTAATAATCACACATTCTGGAGAAAGTAGGAATAATCTTGTTCTAGAATGAATATTGTGTCAGCATACGAATACTAATTAAGCAGAATAAATTAAATTTAGTAAGTTATTATTCAGGGATTCGCCAATATCTGTATCAAATCCGTTACAGTTATTTTTGTTTAATATATGGGATCGTTTTGTTACGATTCATGTACTTCTGTGTTTAAAGTTTTGAAGTATCATTACACTGCTTCCCTTCCCTTCCCCTGTTCAGTGCACTGGGCACTCACAGTAAGTGTCTCATAAAAGCAGTAGAAACTTTCTTGGATTTTCCTGTTCTGTGGGGGGGATGAAGTGCAGTTCAGTCTCACTTAAGTGCTTGGGTATTACTGTTCTTCTACTCAGTTTGGTTAGAAAACCAAAGTAATGGACAGCAGGAGGATCAAAGTGTTTCAATAGCTAGATAAGTAAAACTCCTTCAGAGAACTTTGTAAAACTGAGTAAAGTAATCACTTCACCTTCAACCATAAGGGTTAGAAGTCATGTACATCTGCTTTAGTAATGTCACTGAGTTGCTAGAAGTCTAAATTTTGAGGGATTTCATTTACCGATGAGTTGGATGCATGGCCTTCAACTTGTGAATCTTAGTTCCTTTATGTATGTTCAGCACCAAGTGTGAAAGCAGCTTTGTTTGGTTCTGCAGTGTCTGTTTCTTCGCCCTGTAGAAGGACACAGGACAAAGATCTCTGTCCTAGTGTCAGTGGAACAGTCTGAGTTCTTGCCTGCCTCGTCTCACTTGTGTGCGTGTAGAAACCTCCCGTGGAGACCTGGTGCTGGCGAGGGCACTTGCACCCGCGTTCAGAGTAAGGGGGTGGGGTGGGTCCAGAGACCGTACTGCTCTCAGCCTCTATCCAATGAACAGTCCGTTGTGTTGGCCAACAGCTGGCTGCTAAATCAAGACCAGTAGTTCTGCACTATGTAGCTCCGTGATGGGGAAGGGAGATTCCCAGATTCTCTGTCGTGAGGCGCCTACCGGGAGTTTGGTAGGTCATGTCCTGTGTGTTGTCGCAGTGCCGTGTGGCGGACAGGCAGTCCCTGTTCGGTTTGTGCCCACAACACTGGAGCTGTATTTCTGTTACACTCCACACAGAAATTTATTTTTAGGTAAGTCCATCAAGCCCTGAATACTTGCCCAGAATTTGCTATGTGGTTCTTAATTTCAGGATTCAGACTACCTCCAGGCGTTTTTGTGTGCTTAAGAAAATGTGTTAGCGTGTTCCTGTTGCCCAGGTTATTTGTAACCCTTGGGAGAGGTGGCTTTGGCTTGGGAAAGGGCGAGAGTGGGCTGTGCCCCTGGGGAGAGAGCGGGAGCTGCCTGTGGCAGGGGGGCAGACATGGGTGGATGAAAAGCTGAACATG
>NW_010240434.1:138291-144077 GCF_000690775.1 Eurypyga helias | reverse complement strand
ACCATTTTATGATTCTATGATTCCCCAAACATCTCCCATGCATGGGCTGGAAGTTCACATGAGCCAGGGACCATTTCTAACAGACAGGCTCAATGGGAGCATCCTTCACAGCAAAGTAGGAGAGCTTCAAAGCATATTTCCCTGGGCCACCTGGTCTCTGGATCAGAGAACTGTGCCAGGCACATTTAACATATTAGTACTGCACTCCGCCAGGAAAAGTCTGTAGGAAGGTAATCCCACCTCCACAGCAGGAGGGGTTAGGAAATACTGTGATGCTTTATCTAGCCCTACATGCTTGCAGTCCTGTGTCACATTTACTAATGATCTTTGGTAGAATATGCAGAAATCTTTGGGCTACAATACAAGCCCTATTAAATCCATTCTCCAGGATCCTTATAAAGAGGCAGTGAGGCTGACCTTAAACAACACAGAGAAAAACAAAAGCTTTTTTTCTCCTTCCCTGAGTGGTTTGTCTTGTAGATAACTCAGTAGAAATAGAAAAAGCAGTCCAATATAAATCAAGTCCAACATCTCAGCTGGAGATAAACAACTTTTATCAACTAGAAGATGCAGAACTCAATTTATTGTTATATGGCATTGCAGGAGCAAGCATTAGCAAACACTGCAAGTATATTGCCCTTCCATCATTTAGGAATTCAGAGGGGGCTGGAGGCTCTGTGCTGCAGCACGGCTCTCGAACAGCCTCCCTGCACCAGCTGTGGCCCTAACTTTATCATGCTTTACAAAGAAAATGTCTACAATACAGCCACTGCTCCAACTGTGCCGTGATGGATAGCAGCTTAGCTGCAGTAACAAGGAGCTCAGCATGGGCTACAGATCCTCCCAAAAGGGGTGGCTTGCTCGGTCTGCATAAGCAGTGTTGCGCCAGCTGGATTCCCGCTGTGGTGCAAGGCAAACCTAATCCTAGCTCAGATAGGTCTTTGAGAAACTTCAGTGTGGGTACAGCCAAAGAAGTGTCTCAGATGGTTAGCTAAGTCTCTGGAAAACAGCCTCTGTGATTCCTTTGTCCATGAAGGCTCATCATCAAGAGGCACCTTTCATATATACTCTGGGAAATATTTCATTCTGAAGTCAACATTTCATTGGGATATACTCATCACTGCCACCACCCTTCTCGTGCACACCAGTCATACTTCGTTCCTCCCCTCATATCTTGGCATCCTATTTTTTTGGAAAGAATGAGAAGTGTCACCACTCAGGAGCCAGGAAGGTGTCACTGGGTGACCAGGAAGTGAAAGATAGGGTTATGAATCTGTCCACTAATCATGGGGAAAAAAAAAATCTTCAGCTTGCTGTGAGAAAAGAAGCAGAATGCTGGGTGGCAAGGTCCAGCTCATTAGAATGGGAAAATCTTGTGGAAAGTGAATATTTTCCTGCTGTGAACTTCCCTCCCTTGCTTCTTTCCATATTCATAGTCGGCTCAGTTCTGGCACGTTCAATTAAGACACCTAATATGGTTGATAAAAAAAGGTACAGGTGAAGACAATAGCACAATGCAGGAAAAAACAGATGATGAAGAGACCCAAACTCTTGAAACCTAGCAGTAACAGGAGACTAATAAAGATAGTTCAGTAAAATATATTTTCTGAACCCAAGATACAGTTTAAAAATAAGGAGAGGAGAATTTGAATTACTTGGAGTAAGGTAGCTTTAAAATAAATCTAGGTTTTCAAACCTGCATCTGAGAAGGAAGGTGACTTTGAAGAATGCTTGAAGGACCTCTCTGACTGTCAAGCCTCAGTCTATTCCCTTTGCAGTCCTGCACCATTTGGTCCAAGCCACCTGAGAGAAAAAAAACAGTGGGTGTATAATTTTTTTTTCCTATTTCTACCAGGCAGTCTACTGCATGGCTTGAAATCTGTATTTTTGTAGCAAATAATGAAAAAAAATGACCCCCTCAAGCCCTGGCATATAGGAGGAATATTCAGTACACGGCAGGTCTGTAAGTCACCTCTGAGTCACCAGATCCAGACCCCTGCTATCTCCAGCAATCACGCCACATAAACCGGTTCATAAATCTACCTTGTTCCATATTAAAAATGCTGGTGATGTTTGCCCAATTTCTAAGCCTTTTTAAACTATTCTGAAGGATGGAAACTTTCTTCAAAACTGCCTCCTAAATTTATTCACAAACAGCTGTACTCTTAGGCTTGCTGGCATTGAGACCCTTTTTCTTAGCTCTTTGCTATGTACAGCACTAAACCCCATCCAAACTTTGCTTTTCCAGAGTGAGCAAGCCAAGCACTCTCCGGTCTCCCTCAGGATGACAGAAAGTCTCTGACCCTCTGACTGACCTTCCTCTGCACCTGTGGCAGCTGGAATCCACATTTTTGTAGCTTTTTCAAATTGGGTGACCAGAGTTGCAATCAGTTTTCCAGAGAGACTATAGCAGCAGCTTCTATAATGGGTTAGTACTTGCTTATCTGCAGTAGAAATATTTCATCTAGTAGGTTTTAGTCTTTGCTGGTAGTTATTGTTATTAGGCCCTATTAAATATTCTCAACTTTTGTAATGGTGATCTGTAGGTGCAGCCAAGTTCTTTTATTTGATATTTAAATCCTCATTTGCAGTGCTGGTGCTGCTAATCTTTTCATTAGCAGTGGTTTTCATTACCACACAGTTTTATTTTGCCACTGAATTAATTGATAAAACTACCGAATACTCCAAGTTAATCATATATGATGTATTTTTAAATCCAAGATACAGTATTGCATTTTCATGTTGAAAACCAGATATCCTAGATATTCGAGATAGTTACAGTACAATCCATCATACCTTAAACTGTCTTATTGTATTTTTCACTTGCTCCCATATCCGATTATTTTAATAAATATCTTGCTTTCTGATACATGCAGAATTTGTGAATGACAGCAGCATGTAAACCTTAATTTTGAAAAACCCCAAGGAAGTTCAGTAACTTTACAAACCTTTCTATCCTGGATTGATTTGGGGATATTTTTAACCTGCTGTATTGAACTGTTCATTAGTGACAGAGTTACAGTTTTATTGGAGTTTTATTTATAAGTGTAGGACCAAGCATAACCTTTATCATAACCAAGCTGCTATCTTAATGAAATAATGAGTTGAAGCTTGCTTATGGTCTGAGCGTTGCCTTTATGCCTGATGTTAGGTGCCTAGACTCATATTTAGATCCCTAAATAAGTGTGGCCTGAAGCACTGTATAACTCCAGTTGCTGTTGATTTGACTGCAGGTCCCAGTTATTAGGTTTCCTGTCATTTCACAGGACAGGAAGATTTCATTCTGGCGAGATCTGAAGATTGCTGGTGTGTCCATGCTCGGTGGCTCCTTGCAAAGCATTTTCTCACTCTTATTCTCTTTAGGAGTTGGATCAGGCAAGAGGGCAATTTGCAAAACATTTTTCTCGCTCTACTCTTCATTCCATTTTGGAGATGCGTTAGGCAAGACGGTGGACGGCGTTTCGATGCCTAGTGCTGTGACAACAGGCAGCAGCTACGGGCTGTTCTGAGGCTGGATGATTCATGTCCACTGAACAGAAAAAGGCTGGAGACAGCACATTGCCCTCAACATTCAACCTCTATTGGCAGACATCGAGCCGGTGCAGTACCAAGGTGCTTGCTCATGGCTCTGCCTTCTCTAAATGTTTGCCTGGTTATTTTGGATTAGTTTCAGTTTAGTGTTTAGCAGCTGAGATGGGTTTTGAGAGCTCCCAATTTTAAAACATTTGCTTGCTCTGTCTACAGAAATACCTCCGAGATACCCTTTTTTAAGCAGGACTGTAAACATGGAGACCTAATCCCGTAAGATTAGCTTCCAGCTAAACCAGAAGCTAGCCTAGGACTTCTGAGCTAACGAGAAGCCTCCGTGAGTTTCTTGTGCTAATTTGCTCCTTCTGTTTTGAGCAGCATTTTAATATCGAGCTCAGCCAGAGCCAGGTGGGTGGTAGGAATGGCAACATGCTCTTTCTGCTCTTTGCTTCAAGGTGCCCTGAATCTGCTGACTAAAAATTTCCTTGAGAGGTACTTTGGGTTTCACTCTAAAGTAGAAGCAGCAAAGTTTAGGAACATGTAAAAAGCAAAAGTGGCAGCAGAAATCAAGGGGCTGAATTTGGAAGTAAGTTTTATATCAACTATTGTGTGCCCCACTGGAGGGGTGTCCAGAGCCAGGTGGAGTAAAAAGGGAAAACTGTAAATGGAAGGAAAGGGGAAAGAGAGTCTGGAAGGGATACACAGCGAAGCCCTGGAAGATTAATGCTCTTCATTATGAAGAGACAAGTCTCAAATGAAGAGTCTCCACAGCCATAACCCAAGTCCACCTGTAGCCTCTCCTGTCCTTGCCAAATTAAACTAGCAATCATGAGCAACTGTTCAGCAAGCCAGTAGGAATCCCCCTGCAAATCACTGGAATAAAATCCACCAAATAGTTTAGGAGACAAGTACCACAAACTATGCACCTGATGCAGCATGGTGACACTGCGAATGGCATGCACGTTGTGATAACTGATACAAGGAGCAAGGACTGCTCCCAGGCACTTGTTAGCTCAGCAGAGCCCTGGGAACTGGGAAAGCCAGAAGAGCTCTAACTGTATGACGGATTGAAGGGAAGGAAAGACAAGAAAATCTCACATGCCATTTCACATTACGATTGCCCTGCACAGGCTGCATTGAGCACATCTAAGTCTCAACATTAAAAAAAGAACAGGGGTGGGAAGACTTAGGGGAAGGTTGTGTTTCTCAGTAAAAAGAGAAAAAAAGTCACAGGAATCAGAAGCTGACAAGAAGACGCTCTGCAGTGGGGTTTGAAGTGTATTTTTCAGTATCTAACCTGTCCAGTTGTTGACAATCTATAATCAGCCATGGGCAGCGTTCTCAGGTTGTGCTGCTCAGAGCCTGATTTTCACCAGCAAATCTCAACTATGCTAGCTGCTTTCAGTGGTGTCTGCATTGGGAGGAATAAAAAGCTCTGCAGAGAAGCATTATTTTAGCTTTCTGCTATTCTCACAGGAATATCCTTTTCCTCTTTAAATTACAAAATAAATAGCTTTATGAATCTTTTAACTAAAACTAGCTTTAGGAAAGAGGGAAATATATACGCACACATAGACAAACAAGTATATATGTATTTTGTGCTGGTTTGAGGTTTTCAGTCTGGCATATTAGGATATATGATGTCTGACTAACAAACTAAAACTCAGCATATTAAACAGAAAAAAATGTCTGTATGTCAAAGGTATGAGCTTGTAAACTTAATTACAGAGACACTGTAGACTTCTACAAGCAATAAGAGGCTAACAAAACAATAACATGCTCAAAAGCCCAATATTTCTCCTGAAAATTACTGTGTAGGTGCCCATAGGACTTTGCCAGACTGCGTATCTGTGTACCACATCTTGTTCAAACTTATTTGAGCTGAATTTATAAGTGTTTGATTACAAGTGAATTAAAGCATCAGGACCATATGATTCTATGGTATTATGATAAATTTAAATCTAAATCATCCCAACCTGGTGCTTTTATTTTTTTCTTTTTAGTTTTGGGGGGTTTTTTTTTTTGGTTTTTTTTTTTTAGCTTCTCCCTTATCTGCCAGAGCCTCTGCATGCTGCTGTAATACAAATATTGGCAAGTGATATTCTCAAAAGCTACGCTAATAGCTCTGGTTAGGCTTGATGTTTTGCTATAAGACAAGCACATGCCATTTATATGTCTGTTATATAGTACACAGACCTATAAAAACTACACCAGTCACTGGGCAGGCCCTGGGGATTCATAGTTTCAGCAGGCAAGTA
>NW_010240434.1:134639-138256 GCF_000690775.1 Eurypyga helias | reverse complement strand
GGATCTAAACCAGTAAATCAAAGTCACATAGCCACATGTCACCTTACAGGAGAGGTCTGGACATGAGAGAAGCTAAGCTGTATCAGGAGCTTATCATAAATATTTATACAGCATAGCAGAAATACCAGGTGTCTTAAGAGGAGCAAAGCATGGCAAATCGGAGCCTCTGAAGTGGGGTAACTCCAGTTACCCCAGTTACTCCAGTTACTCCAGTTAGCCCCTCTGAAGAGTGGCTAACTCCAGACAGTGTAAACCAGAGCAACGTTAAGTCCGGAGCTGGGATATGGCACCTGTCTCCCTGAAGTGCAAGTTAGCACATCAGGCAAATTAAGTGCCTGTAGTAGAATCTCCTGTGTATGATAGAAAATAATTGGATTTACCATATCAGCGCCTTGCCCAGCACCCATTGGAAAGCCAGGCTTTGAATCCAGAGCAGCAAGCCAGGAAAAAGATCGGCCTCATAAAGAGACGGGGTTACACTCATTTTTGTTCAGCATTTTCCAGGTGAAGATTTAATGCAGATTCATGTAAGAGGAGACACAGAGAAACAAAACGTCTCTGAACCACCATGCTGGAGATTTACCTCTCCTTAAATTCTCTCTCCTCTGTCTCTAGGTAAACTGAATTTAGTGCTTCCTCCCAAGCAAGACAATTTGTTATGAAGACATTAAGAGTCTAAATAACCATCTTTTTTTTTTTTTTTTAAGAAGGAAGATTATAAAAAATGTCAGAACAAGCAGAAATGTTATCAAATGTAGCAATTCATCACTAGGCTGGCCTGTTAAAGGGAACCCAGCACAAAAAGTATATACTTTGGAAACACATGGGTAATGGTACCCACAAACTAGTTTTCCCTACTGGTTTTATGGCATGCCATAGCAGGCACCTCTCAAACTGAGTTGAAAAGCTGTGGAGATTTTCTTGATGGAAGTTTTGACTATTTAAATCTGACGGTAGCTCACCCATGAGTCTCGGGGTTTTAGTCATTTTTGCTTTAATACACAAAATATAGCTCAGTTTAAGTTATTTTATTCCCTGGTTTTTACCTCTCTCATCTGCAGAGTGATAAAAACCAGCTTGTTTTGTATTTTCCATCAGTTATGTGTAAGTGTGATATACTTCTGTGCAACTGGCCTGAGATGATGTGGTGCTAACTGGGTACCTCTGTGTCACTGTCATACCTTGTTACTCATCAGCAGCAGAATCATCTAAGCTGAAACAACTTCCTAATAGTAAATTTGTCTATATTCTTGTATAATTTCAACAACATACAACCAGTGTTTCATAACCTGCTCACACTACTGCAAAGGGCCATATACTGTTCTGGTAATTATATTCTAGGTCCTTAGAGAAAACAGCACTAAAACTACTTTAAATAGCAGTTGGGTCTTAATGCCCCAGAGAAGATGTCTTTGCATAAGAGACATACACCTTTTTCAGTAAAATTAGTTTGGTTACTTTATTTTCTCTATTCTGGGTACACCTTTCCCATCGCTTTGTCACCATGGCCGAGTAGGTGTGATGCTATCCAGCTTTTCCACTTCCACTATGTCTAGGCTTCACTATGTAGTATACTATGAGACTATCTAGGTGGAAAAGCTGTGTACTTCACCCATTTTTTCACCAGGGAGAGTCTGTGGTGCAGGGTGGGCAGATCCTGTATCAATTCAACTAGTGGTAATTTTATTTGTCACACTCGTAAACTCATGAGAACGTGCTCATTTCTGTACAAGACTTAGCTCAGATGCAGTAATGGAGGCACTCTTCTTAGACCTTGGGTGGGATGTATCTCACTTAGGTCTCGAAAAGTTAGCTGTCAAACTCTCAGCTATTTACCCTGCCTCCTGCTACCGGCAGCTGGGAGAAGCAGGCACATCCAGGGAAAAATTAATCTCATCCGGAGGTAGGTAGTTAAAGTAGGTCAGAGAGGCTGCATGTGTGGGTTGCTCTCCAATGAATGCCGTGGAAGCCTAGAGCAATCAGTGAAGAATTAAACAACTAGACCTTAAATATCTTTACTGAGATGGAAATAAACTCGCCCAATATTTCTCTGTCAACGATAAATAGCTGCTACAAAGGAAGTTGTGCTCTTGGTCATAGTTTCATGACTTGGCTTGTAAAACATGCTCTGCTCCAGGGTCTCCTATCTCCCCAGACACTCCTCAGAGTGCTATGGTCTGTAAGTAGGTCAGCACTCCTGTTAGCGTTATACCACTCTAGTGATAAACCTTTTGTTTCTGCAAAAAACAATGTCTAAATGCTACTCCTCTAGCATCTGCTTGGCTGTGATAGCATGAGCATGGCTTGCCGTATAATATTTGTCCCTTTTAAATAGATCCATTAATTTATTCCCTGTGCAGGAAACCTTTGTACAGATTCACTGCTGGAAGAAAATAACAGTTGTGTAGAGGATAAATGCTTCTAAAAGGGCAGCTTGTTTCCATCCACAGGCTGTCTGCAATACCTGTGCTATTTTACACAGGTAAAATATTAAAATACCTTTGCAGTTTTATAACATAAGCATTACATAAAGTAAATGTAAACTGTGAGGATTAATGGGGCTTTTTGGCGTTGTTTTCATAATATTTTTCCAAATGAGCCTGTATTTTTCTGTTTGGTAAATTAATTTAAGTAGAAGGGTGAGACAAACGATTTGGAGCCTCAAAGGATCAACACATAAGAGACAAATAATTTTACACTGGTTTCTGTATCTAACAGCTCTGTGTGTTTGTATACAGTGATCCTAATTATCGTTTTGTCTTATTTCCCACTCTTACTTGAAGACAATGGCAAATACTGTTATTGTAGTCAAGTATGAGCACTTGGTTACTACAATAATGGTGCTTTACTCAACATTGTTCAAGATATGAAGCAGAAATATCTAGCCCGTCCACTAAGGAAAACTTGACATTGTAATTATTAATCTTCTGCCTTATTTTCACCTTACAGAACATTAAAAGATCAGCTACATTTTCTTTTTTGTAAAATAAATAAGGACAACAGGTATGTTTTTTGACCACAACTTCTAGCTTCTTTCAAAGATCTCAGTCATTTATGGAGATATTTGGGGAAAAATACAGATTTATCTGTAGTAGTGAGCTCTGTGAAAGAAACATTATTTTAACCTAACACATTTTCAAATATGTCTACTCTGTGGATTATATGTGGGTTTATGCCTCAGTTTTTTTGTTTGAACATGGCATACACATGCTCATGGTCAGTTAATGCTTGTGTAGCACTTGGAATATATCAGTTGATTTATATTCTATTGCTATTAAATTAAAATCATATTGAATATATTGTCAAATGTTACCTAGATCAGTACTTACTGTGACACTGTAGATTTCTAAACTGATTTTAAGAAAATGGACATCTGTTCAATCAAAAGGAAATCAAAGTTATTGAAGTTGCTCATGGTCAGTTAATGCTTGTGTAGCACTTGGAATATATCAGTTGATTTATATTCTATTGCTATTAAATTAAAATCATATTGAATATATTGTCAAATGTTACCTAGATCAGTACTTACTGTGACACTGTAGATTTCTAAACTGATTTTAAGAAAATGGACATCTGTTCAATCAAAAGGAAATCAAAGTTATTGAAGTTGCATTTGT
>NW_010240434.1:105890-134621 GCF_000690775.1 Eurypyga helias | reverse complement strand
TCTTTCAGCACCTGCAGGCAACATGCACCAGTGAAGAAAAAATAAATCTTACATCTAAAATGCTTAAACAGATTCATGAAATGGAAAGAGAAAACAGAAAATTATTCTATGTATCCTGTCTTCATGTATATATCTACAGAGTATCTGTAACAACACAAGACTGAACATTTCTGGATGCAGAAATTATTAAAAAAATAAAGGACCTTGTTAATAGCTATCATTCCTTTGATCATCACTCATAGCTCAGTTAATCTTTATATTTGTCTAAGACTGAAAGCTCTTTAACATGGGAAACAAATTTATTTTATATTTGATACAGTCCTGCTTTAGTGATTTACATAATACAACAGTGTGGAGTTTTTCACCATGGTCTTTGGTTTGATCTTGGCCAATAGAATAGTTTGAGTCATTTTGAAAAGTTAGATTTCCAAGTGTTTTTCCTGAGCTTAATGGTAAGGGAGCACAGCTTGCTGTCTTCAGTTCAACAGGACCAGGTGGCTGTTTTCTCTTATATTAAGTGAATTGTGGGCATATTGCAGACATGAAGACTGCACACAGCAGTTATCACCAATTCCCCGCTGTGTGTCAGTATATATTTCTAGATTTTGCTCAGTCGACATTACTCCCTCAGGTTGTTGTTTTTTAAGCTCAGATTCGAAAAGCCTGTGTTGATCCAGCAAAATTTGGCAGCTTTAGCTAACTTGGTAGCTTTAGCATCTTAAACTGAAAGTTTGAAGCTAGATGTGGCATTTTCTTTATTCTTTTTTTTTTTTTTTAGTTTTAAGTATATTAATTTCAAGTTCTTAATGTAAAAAGACAAAGAATATGTTAATGGGTTTTTGTCTCATGACATTAGTGGCAGTATATCAGCAAAATAAATTTTAAAATGTATTTGGAGAATTTCTCTAGACATCTGAGAATTTGAATACTGGTTGAAACCTAACAGATCACATTTTACAGTATGTTAGGCAGCAGCTAAATGGCACATAAACAAGACTAGGTAAGATTTGGGTTTCAGTGATACCTTTATATCTCCAAGGACATGTTATAGTAGTACAGATATGGAGGAGACTGACCAGATGTTCACCTGACCTTTACAGACCAAGGAAGTACTCCTCACAGAAATGCAATTGGTAATTATTATTCTATAATAAGGATCAATTTGGACCTTATTATTTTTCCCATATATTGTTGTTCTTAAAAAGGAAGAGCATGAAATTGCTGAAATGTTTTATCATGCAAAAGGCAATATGGCCTTTGTGTTGTTTTATTTGCTGTATTCCTTGGGCCTAAAAAAAAAAAAAAAGAGATGTATATCGGGAAATACATATCACAGCCTGTTTTGAAATTCATGAGTGCAGTAATTTTGATGCCCATGAAATTCAGACTAGATACCAAAGTGCCTAGACTTCACTGGAAAGAGAATCAATGCTCACCTTGTTCAATCTACTTCTGTATGTTCATGTCTTGTAAAGATACCTCCACAGGGCGGGACTGGGATTATGTGTCAACAGCCAGAGAAGGGGGATTTCAAATTGACCCTGAACAGGCATATAATTACAGGCAAGCTGTATCTCTGACCTCTCTGCTTCATTACATGCCCAAATTTCAAGCTCCTGATTGTCAGAGAAGCCTGGCAACCCTGGCCAGACAGAAACCCTATTAACCAAATTGTTTTCACCACAGTCCAGCCTATGGCCAGGCTCTGTCTTGTAGCATTTCCCTGTGGCTCTGACAAGCTGTTACTCTCCTCCTCTCTCCCTGCACTGACATAAGCCATGGGTTTTATTCCACACCAGGGAAGGTCTATTTCCAGGAGGTCTTTGAATCAACACTTAACTGTTGATAGCCTTTGAGCTTAAACATGAAAATCACAGCTACGGCTTATGTAAGATTTTCTTGGCAATACAATACTCAGATCCATGGATAGGTACATCCAAAGTTCTCCACACCATCCATAATGTTGTTCTAACAGCACCTACAGTTCACAGTACCCACTTTCTAGAGAAATCCTAATTCCAGTAAAGCTTTATTATTATTGTCTAAATAAATTTGTTTTCTACAGCAGAAAAGTTTTTCAGATCTCTTCTGCACACTCTCTTTAAATCATCCAGACCTTCCTTCACCTTCCCAGTCTGATCATAAACTTAAAATGATTGATGGTGTTGTTCTGATGACAAATACTACAGTAATGAGGCAGGGCATGGAAATTTTTCAAGTTGAAAGCCAGAAAAGAATCATTAGATCCATGATAAATCAATGATTTGAACAAAAACATAATCATGTATGAAAAGAAAGAAACAGAAGACAGTCCATCAATCTTAGTGACTGACAGCAGCAGTAAGATATAGGTACAAACTATACATTATTGATTTCTTTTTATTTTGTTATCTTACGAGAATGTAGTGTGCTTAAAGCACTGTGTCATTATCTTTCAGTGACATACTGTAGCAAAACGCCATGTAGGAGAGGAATCCATCAGAAAACAGGAAGTGGAAAATAGCAACTAGTGAATGTATTTTTGATGTTTCAGATCAAAAATGATAGAAAACTCATGTGAGTAACAGAACTGGCCAAATATGGATATTTGTTTATATTTGAAGCAGCTGTTGTCCAGTTCAGTCATCATTCCTATTTGTGAGCATCCACAAAAACGTGTCTGAACAAATATTTGGAGTACAGCTGGTCTTCATACAAATACCCTTCTCTCGAGCAATAGCAATGTTTGTTATTAACTACTCAACATCCACACTTCTGTTTAAACTGCTCCAAAGTTCTGACTGGGGAGAAAAAGCAGATTATGGATGATACAGGTGATCAGAGATGATGGTGAAAATCCACAGGAACCCATAGTCTCAGCTGGTGGTGCACCATATTTTTGTACAGAGATTATGTCACACATCACCTGTTTCCTTTAGGGAAAGGGGCACAAGGAACATTCCCTGTGAATGGAAATATAATTGCATTTTTCTATCAGTCATAAAACCTGTGATATAAAGTTAGGTTAATAAAATGAAGGACAGATCAGAAGCGGAAGGATAAATCAATAACTCACGCATGTCTATTACACTGCTGTCAAGTTATTACACCAAGAGAAGGTTATATTGGATTTTAAAAGGCAAATGAGCTTCTTTCCATCTGCAGCCACGGCTAACATTCCCTCTGGCAGGGCTACTGTTAGGATAGGATACTGAGCTCCAGTCCCATGAAGGAGACTTCCATCACTTGAGCTGAGGGACTAACATCATTTGGGTGATGATGACAGCAGGTGTACTAAAGGCTGTAGCAGAAATTCAGTGCTGATTCTTTTGGGAGCAATTGAAGCTGACACGGCATCCTGCTGCTCTCCTCTCCCTCCAACAAACCTTTCTGCTCCACTGCAGCTGGAGGACAGGGTATGCCTCCTCACTGCAGTCACCAGAGACTATAGCCTGCTAATTTAGCATGGACTTCTTTAGATGTTCCAGCTACGTTACCAGGCTGAAACGGGACACCCGAGGCTGGAGCACATGTGCCCTTTCTACCCTTGCTGCAAGAGGAACAGTCTGCAGCCAAGGGGCACAGTAGGTGACAGCTGTTATAATAGCTTATCTCCACTATGGCTTACTTCAACAGGGGATGTGTGACACCTCTACTCTCATCTTTCTTCTTGCTCCCAGTGCCTGGGGTCATGTCACACAGTGAAGTCATCAAAAATGCTTCCACTGTAAACCAGAGTATGCCAAAGGTGAGAGGACACGGTAGTTGAGCAAAGAATGGCAAAAAGCCCCTGGTTCGATAGTCTCACAATACATTTGAGCATTCATCTGCAACATGGAATAGATATATTGATGGAACTGGAAGAACATGTGATATTAATAATCCTGAAAATAGCAGGTGATCACTGACAGGGAATGCAGCAAATGGTTCTGGTCATTACCATCCCAGAAAGAGGATCTCGACCCAGGAAAGGCACAACAAGCAGCTACTGCAGTATGAGGAAAGTCTTCCTATAAGAAGACCCTAAAACTTCTTGTCTTGCTTGCACTGGAAGAATGAAGACTGACAGAAAAGGAGCATATAAAGGCCTGTAGTGACAGGACAAGGGGGAACGGGGTTAAATTGAAAGCAGGGAGATTTAGATCGGATATCAGGAAAAAATTCTTTATGGAGAGGGCTGGAACAGGTTGCCCAGAGAAGCTGTGGATGCCCCATCCTTGTAAGTGTTCAAGGCCAGGCTGGATGAGGCTTTGAGCAACCTGGTCTAGTGAAAGGTGTCCCTGCCCATGGCAGGGGGGTTGGAACTAGATGATCTTTAAGGTCCCTTCCAACCCAAACAATTCTGTGTTTGTATGATTCTATGATAAATACATGGGTGTAAACATCAAGGAAGCAGGAGAGCTGTTCAGATGAAAGAACAAGTATAAGCTGATCACAAATATATGGAGCCTGAAAATGAAAAGACTCTGGGGAACTGCAGGCACTGTAGACATCAGCAGTATGCTCAGTTTATGCTACAGACATGAGTGTCTGGCTGGGCACTGGAGGGAGTTCTGGGGCCCAGAATCAACCCGGTTATCTTTAGGCTTCTGGAAAGACTCAGAAGCTTATAATGGGTGTCAGCAATACCGTATCACTGAGGGATACCTGTTCTTGTGAGGTCCTTTTGAAGCCACTTTTATAGACCTGCTTTTTGGCCAGTGCTGTGTCCCAAACTTACAGTAACCCAGCAGTTGCCTCTTAAGATTTTGCAGTGCATTGGGAAGTTTAAGCCTATGATGAAGAACTAAACAGTGGGGTAGCAAATTTGGCTCTGACATTATTGCTGAATTAGAATCCTCCCATAGGTACCAGTGACTTTCATGGATGGAAGAAGAACAAAATTCTGCAGGTGTACAGTTGCAATTATTCTGATTACTGTCATGCAAGAACCTTATGCAAGTGTCAAGTAACAAATACATCATATGCCAAATTATGTTCTCTAGCACTTCAGTGGAAAAGCTCCAGGTACAAGAAAATAGCTTTTGTTCTTGATTTTCATCTGGAATAAGAAGTTATTTATAGTTACCAAAAGGGAATTTAAAATTCATTTTGGTCCTTCAGTCTTAAAAATTCCTCACAAACAACATTTTTTAAAAGCCTGCTTGTCTTATAGCCATTCCTTTATGAAGGATCTAATTCCAATTTTTACATTATCCCATGTATCTATAGGTAAGAGTCACTTGAAATCTGTGCTCATCTGTTATTTTAATGGCCTACTTTTCAAATGTAAACCTAAAACTTGAAAAGAGCTGAATTTTCTGGTAATAGGCTTAGTTTTCCCAAATGCTATTATGACTGAAATTTTTTATGGAGTTCACAATACCTTATTGAGTGCAGACATTGAAAATTACATTTTCACTTATAGAAAGCTTTGCTGAAGAACCATAGTTTAAGGAAGGAAGAAGCTTGCTGTACTGAACTTGTAAGTAACAAAAATACAGTAAAGCAATGAAATTATGCTCCAGAACTGGCCAAATTGTGCACTGAAGTTGATATATTAATAAACTACAATATTAATACGTTAGGGTGATATATTATTATGTTCCACAACGTAAGAAAATTAGTCTGCCATGATATATTAGTTCACTGAATGGTGTATTGAAGTAGCTATTTGTAAAGATAACAAAATATGGCAGAATAGCTTATTTGACAGGACCGTGTTTTGCAGTATCATTCTTCAAGTCAATTCTGTTTTATTAAATCTGAACCGGTCTCAGACCCACATGGTCCAAGTTTTGCTGTTGACTCCATGGCTGTCCCTGACAGGAAACAGTGTCATTTTACTTCTCATGGATATCTCTTTGTAAGTGGCCACCTTTGCCTCACCTGCAAAGAAAGGCTGCCAGCCTTATTCCATGAATATACTCCTCCTGATCTCTACATACATAACTGCTGGCCATTCAGACATGAGAAAGAAAGAGGCAAATTGCTACAGAATGGCTACATGATGTAAAGAGAAATGGCAGATACATAAACCCAAGCTTAAACCATAGTTGGATACTTTTGATATTGCTGTTATCCAGGCAAAATGCTGTTCAATAAGCCTTCTGCCTGTGCAGCAACTTGTAGGACTGTGTACTTAGAAAAACAGTAAAAATTATTTTAAAATCTTATTTAGGCACTGAATATTTTAAAACTGCCTTTCGGGGCAGCAAGGTAATACTGTACTGTCAAGTTGCATTATTCGTTTGCTTTAAAAAGAAAGTAGGAAGTCAGACGTAATCCCAGGACTGCAGGTGACTTTTTCAACTGGCACCTGCAATAAATCCTTTCCAAGACTCTTACCAGATGTGCAAAGGTAAGCAGTGTCTCAGGAGAGAATGTTTGTAAGAGTTCCTTTATTAATTTAGAAAATTATTCTTCAGGAAAAAAAAAAAAAGGAGTTCATTTTGTGGAACGTATTTTACAATACTTTTCAGATGTATTTCTCACATCTTTTTTAGAAGCCTGTGGGTTCAGTATTTACCGAGCAATGTACTGCGAGTGTCTGCAAGATAGTTCCATATGCTGACTGCCAGTGAAATTAAGACTAGATTCTGCTGTATCTTTTTGTAAAGGGGATACACATTTGACACCATTTAAAATTATTTCCCACTTATATTTTCGAGTATGTTTGTCATCATATTTCCTTTTTTGATCACAAAGGAACACTTTCCATCTGAGGGCTGGACCCTCAGCTGAGCTAGCCTCTCAATGATCAATATTGGCAAGTGCTGACATTTGAAGTATCACTGCTGGAGCAGTACCTTGACCAAAACAGGTGAAACCTAACACCTTGCACTTGATGCTATAGCTCAGGAACCTTTCAATTATTTTAATCCCTGTGTGTCAAGGCTGCTTTGCTCTGGTTTGACCTCACTAATGCACCTGCACACCTGATAAAATTGGCCTTGAGCATATTGTGCAGCCCACCCCTGCTCTCCAATATCCCTGAAGCGTTGCTCCTGTACTTGTGCTGTGCTTTGGCAAAAGGCTTCTCCCCTTCTTCACCCATCAGCCATTTCATCAGTCCCTAGTAGGTCCCTATTCCTCAAGTTATTCCCCTCCTCCTGAGGATCTTCTCCCAGAGCAGAAGATATAGCAACCATCAATAACAGTGATGCTGAGATGCTTGCTTAAGATCTCTGCGCTCCGGGTTTTCCCCTCTGAAAACTGAGCCTCTTGTACTCTTGTGAAGGTTAATTAATATTTGTACAGTACTTTGTTGTTAACTAGCACATTGTGAGTGCCAAGTAGTATTACATATTGAGCAATCCTGCCCTGGTGAGCCACAAAGTAATCATGTTAGATGTTTTCCAGATACAAAGTGTTAAGTCTCTCTTTTATTTAGTGAATGGAACAGAAGTGCCCTCTTAAAACTACTGTTTCACCTAGGAAAAAACCCAAATGTCTCAGTTAGCTACCAGCACTGAGGCCAGGAGGGGTCTCCAAATGAAGAAGAGTCAGTAATTAAAAGACTCTTCATCCTCCCCCTCACAGTGAGTTGGTAAGGGAAGTGAAGCAAGTGCTTCTCAAGCCCAAACCCAGGTTGTGTGGTGGCACAACATCCACAGAACGGGGCCTGAAACTCCTGCCTAGAGCAAGAAGTTCAAGGTGTGAAACACTATGGGGCTTATCTGGGTTTTGCCAGGGACATACCCCACAGTACAAGTAGTTACCCCCAGGAGACCTGTCAAACTACATGTCCCTCACAATCCTTCCACTGCCTCCCCAGCAGAGAAAGCACACGTTCCTCATCTTAATGCCAGCTCACAACAGCTTCCTTTGCATGCTACCTGTTTCTGCAGGTACCTGATGTCAAATCCCTGCCCAGCGGCCACCCGATCCTGCAGGCATCTGACATCTGCCAACACGATATTGCCGTTTACCTGAATCCCCAAACACCCCTGCAGCTGGTGCCAGAATATCTTCAGCTTTCTCTAACATCAGCTTCTCACTGGCAAAGGGGTGAGAAGACCCTCAGTAGCTCCTGCTTTTGTGATTTGTTTCAGCATCCAAATCCATGGTGGTTGGAGGACTGTGGATCTTTATTAAGGATTGCTATAGCACTGCAGCCTGCTGTAAGGGAATTACACTCCCAAAAGAAGTATGAGTTGAGGCTTGACCTTTCCTTCTGTGTTTCTTACTTATTAGCTTTGGCACTCGGCTCCGAGCAGGCTGGCCTCTCTCCATCCCATTATGAGCAGCCTTGTTCTTCTCTTGAATTTCACAGAAACCCTGGACACCCTGGAGTGGTGGAAAAGCCAAATGACACTGTGCTGCTGTAAGACATGGTTGTGACTGAGCTAGAACATTTTCTGCTTCTGTGCTAGTGTTTGCACTGCTAGCCTGTATCATACCCATATCTTCAGCTCGTTTAGATAACCCACCCTCAGAACCTTGCAGTGCCTGGAAGGGGAGCACGGTTAGAATCATAGAATCTTTTAGGCTGGAAAAGATGTTTAAGATCATTGAGTCCAACCGTTAACCTCACACTGCCAAGTCCACCACTAAACCATGTCCCTAAGTGCCTCAGTCATGTCTTTTAAATACCTCCAGTGATGGTGACTCAACCACTTCCTTGGGCAGCCCATTCCAATGCCTGACAACCCTTTCAGTGAAGAAATTTTTCCTAATATCCAGTGTAAACCTCGCCTGGTACAACTTGAGGCTGTTTCCTCTTGTCCTTGTCACATGTTACTTGGGAGAAGAGATCAACACCCACCTCGATACAACCTCCTTTCAGGGAGTTGTAGAGAGCAATAAGGTATCACCTGAGCCTCCTCTTCTCCAGGCTAAACAACCCCAGTTCCCTCAGCTGCTCCTCACAGGACTTGTGCTCCAGACCCTTCCCCAGCTCTGTTGCTCTTCTCTGGACACACTCCAGCACCTCAGTGTCTTTCTGGTAGTGAGGGTCCAAAACTGAACACAGGATTTGAGGTGTGGCCTCACCAGTGCTGAATACAAGGGGACCATCACTTCCCTACTCCTGCTGGCCACACAGTTCCTGATGCAGGCCAGGATGCCATTGGCCTTCTTGGCCACCTGGGAACATGGCTGGCTCATGTTCAGCTGGCTGTCAACTAACACACTCCTTCTAACACAAGGGTTAAAAGATCTTGGAATGTGGTACCTGAGCTTGAATCCGTGTAGCCTTGTTCAGCATGGCAGTGCCTTGTAGGCAGCAGTAGGAAACTGCAGACATGTGTTAGTGGCTGGCTGGCTACCACTGCCCCCGAGCATCAGAGGATTTCCCCCCGGGAAGGCAGCACTGATGGTGGCAGTTGTGTTTGCTCAAATGCCTGGAGAAAGCTGGCACTAGTTTTGGACAGGAGCCCAGAGAGAATCTTCTTAATGAGTTGTAACTTGTGATATTTCTGATCCATAGATGAAAGAACATCCTTTACAGCGAGTAATCGTTAGCAAATTTTTTTCCATGAGAGGTGCTTGTTACACTAGAGTCTGTCAAAAACCCAGGACCTTCCAACCTTTGCAGCTTTGCAGCCTCATTATCAAGGGGAGATTTGCTGAAGCACCTCCTCAAGAACTGAGGCACACTAGTCTACGGTTCTCCCAAGAATTATGTGCAATCATCTCTGGCCTTCTTTCAGCTTTAAACTTGGCTGCTGTCCTGGAGTACTTCTCCTTCCTTCTCCCCCTCACATTTTCAAAATCCTCAGTCCAAACAGATTTAAGCAAACCCTTTGCTTTGAGGGAAAAGCAACTGGCTCCAAATCAGCCTTGAGGTCACTACGCGGCCGGCTGTCCACAGAGCTGTCTGTCAGACACAGCATAAGGACTTTGCATGATGCCTTTTACTTCATGAACTCTGTCATGGGGCCGTGGGTCTTGGCAAGGCTGGTGCTTTGTACACATCTGTGGCACTGCTTCTTGCAGCTGGAGGCTGTCAGCTCAGAGGTTTAACGGGAGCAGAGGGTCACAGTCCGGTCTTGGTTGTGACCTTGTGACAGGGATAAGGTACCTGGGCCCATGGGCAGGGTGATCTGTCCCATTCTATTCTTGTCCTGGACCTGTCTTGTCTGCCTCTGAGTGCATGGGAAGCCTCTCAAACCATCAGAAGTGCAGCCATGCTGGTACAGGCCTGTATGTTTGCTTAGTGGATGAAATAACATCATTACATTATCTCCTCTCATTTTCAAGCTCCTCAGATATAAATATCTGCTGAAGATGGTATTGTGCTTGCTGTTCTTCTTTTGCTACTCTTGCACAGTAGGAGCTGTAAAAAAATCCTTTTTGCGTACTTTTTTGCCAATTGTTACACAGTGTCAATCATCCTTAATACACATCTGTCTTGTCTTTCATTCCTCCTTCATTTCCTTCATCTGTGCTCCCAGGAGAGCTGTGAGTATTCGACAGACAGCCAGTAGAGCAGCACACAACAAAGCAGCCATACACAGCATATAGACCACCAGAGAAAATAAGAGAATAGATTTACTTTCCCCTCCACCTTTAAACAAGAATTTGCTTAGAATAAATGAGTGTTCATTTAGTTGCACTGCCAAGAAGATGTAAAACATCTGCAGTGCATCCAGTCTTTTCCTGCTTTACCAAGGGGGAACATCCATTTCTGATTCTAGGAGATAATGATCTGAGCCATGACCAGGTTTATCCTGAGTCATCTGTTAGTTTCTGTTGTTTGTATACAAACAGTGAAAAGCATTTGACTCAATGGACACACAGCAGTTCTCATCAAAATAAACTTTTGTGTCTGTCCTTTTCTCTACAGCACCTTTCCCTGGGATTTACCCTTTTTCCCTGAATCGAACATCTGCACTGCACATTTTTGAGCTCTTAGTAGTTTCGATGACCCACATTCTAGTGTAATATGGAGACACATACTAATCCAGAGACTTTTCTAACTGAAATTATATTTTTATCCTACAAATACATACAGACATACAAGAAAATATATTGAAAAGAATGGCTGTTCCAATAGATCCACAAACTGCATGGACAAGCAGCCAGTAGAAAAACAAACAAACAAAATTGAAGTTTTTGGTCCGTAATACTTTTATTTGTAAATGTTGAAGTCACTGACTATGTTTCAACTATTCTGTCTGATCAAATAGGATCTTGCAAGAGTCTTTGAGTTACAGCAGAGTCTATCCCTCTTCACTTACTATGAAAACTGAGAATGAATGCTTTGCCTGCTTTATGGTGCTTTAGATAAAAGATTTCGGCCACTGAATAAAAACATACCTTGTGTATACATAAGTTCATATTTGACTTCGCACGCAGAAACCTGAACCTGATTGAGCTCTTCATATGCAAAGCCGTTAAGAGTCTTTGATGGGCTAGAATAAATCCGCATGTACACAAAGGCTCAGATAGCTTTCATTTGAAAAAAAGGAGAGCTGTAGGTATCCTGCTTTTAAGAGTAATTTTATTCTCCTTTTTTAAAAGTCACTGAGACTGGAAGAGGGCATGTTCACCTGGAAATCTTCTTGGTGACAATCTCTACTATAAAGATGAAAACCAGTGTGATTTACATTAAATTTCATTCTCTGATGAACAGCAAGATGTATTCTTTGGACTGCTGCAGGACCCTGATGGACACCTAATGCAGCACTGACATCAATTCATCCATTTTCCACCTCCACTTCTTTTTCAGTGGACCATGACCTGTGTTAAACTGTCCTCTCTCCACAATACCTTATCGGGGTTCTTTCCTATATGCCACCGTGTAACTTAATCCATAGCTGGGCATGCATAAGTAATTTCATTGCAGTCATTGGTGACGATACAAAGATTTTGTGCCAGATACAAAGAAGGTTTTTTTCTGATTCAGCTGAGACATTTCTGGTAATGAATGGTGGTACTGATACCCTCACCTCCCATTTCTAGGCCTGAAGTTTATGGCACACTGACCTTCTAAGGGAACTGTTAAATGCTGTCAGGCAGCTGCTCTTGCTCTCATACAAGGAATACCTACTCTCCCTACTTTCTTGCCATGGCAGTGGAAATGTCTTTAATTCTGTCTGGATTTATGTTCCTCCCTTCACACTAATCTCTCTGAAAGTGCCTGACTTTAACATCCATATAATGATGTCAACAGGGAATCCAGAAAGGCAGAAAAAGTCTCCATGGGGAAAGCAGGATTCATTTTAGGGCATATTTGTCTCTGTTTTATGGAAAAACAGATTTGACTGATAACATCTTTTCCTTGGTCATGGACACCAAAGTGCATGCTGAAAGGGAGGGGGCAGAGAAAAGTGAAATCAATAACGATTTCAACAGTAAGGCATTCAGCTGGGTGAACTGAGCAGGCAGCAGGAACTCACATCCAGGGGGCAAGCAACATCATCCATCCTTTAACATCATCCCAAACTACAGAACAACTTTTTTTGCCCAGCTGAGACCAAGGGAAGAAAACAGCTGGGTGTTCTCCCTCTCGCAGTCAGCACGGAGCAGTACGTTAATTATGATTTCATGGGTCCAGGGTCACCCTCCATGCACTCCCCACCACTGCCGCTAACCATGGCGGGAGCAGTGATGGGAAACGTCACGGCAGACCCAGTGACCACACTCTCACCCAAAATCCCCTGCCCTGAGCACTTTTGCCAATAAGTGGGCATTATTTATAAACTTACAAAATGGGAGTTTAGCGGTCACAGGGGAAACAGCATGAGACAGCCAGCATTCCCTCTGAATTACCGTATTTTTTTAGGGTTTTTTTTTTCAGACTCTGATTCAGCCATCAAGTTTCTTTCTTGGTTGAAAGTTAACCTTATGTGAAGACTGGATGAATTAGGGCTCTAGGACACCCAGCATCACCACCACTGAAACCCTAACCCACCAATAGAACATCAAATCAACCAAAATTAACCAAAAATATTAACATTTTGCTAGGGAAATGTAGACAGTACACATTGCAGCATACTTTATAATGTGTGTTCTCTGAAGTTAAAGGCTCTAAAAATGTTGGTGGAAATAAAAGTGCTGTGTGATACGTATAAGCACGTCTTTTGCTTTCAGGTCCTGAGTAATTATTTAGCATTGAGAACATAGCAAAGGAGGGTGCAGAAAGGAAAACCAGCTTCTTCCAAAAAGAAATTCTTCAAATACATTTCAAAATTTATTTTACTGCAATAATGCCACTGATATTATTAGGCAGAAAAATGTTAACACTGTCTTTTTGAATTGAGAACTTGATATTATATGCTTTAAATTTAAAAATAAAGAAGTCACGCCTAGCATGAAACTTTCAGTTAAAAATGCTCTAGCTGCCAAGTTAGCTGAGGCTGCTGAACTTTGTCAGATCAACCCAGGCTTTTCAAGCCTTCTTCACCCTCCAAACAAAAGGGAAGCGGTCAGAGATCTTGTGAGCAGAGAGAAAATTTTAAGGGAGGAAAAGTAATTTTACTATATTAAAATTTCCTCAGTTAATAGGGAGATTATTTTTATTTTACCACTGGGAATTGTTGAAAGGTAACTTTTCTGAGGGTTTTTTTTACAAAAGAAGTCAAAGGCAATTAATAATCTTTGGTCAGTTCTTAAAAAAGAATGGGATTATGGCACATAAGCATTAGGCCATCACTGCCTTTTAAATTGCTTTTAAAGAAAAAGCAAACATCTTTGTTTTTTCTTCGTACTGCACCTCAGCTGTGATCATGGAGAGAGTTGCTTTTTTATCAGCGAGGGTAGGGGTTATGAATGATTACTTGGAATTTTCCAGAACTAAAGTTTTATCAGATTGATGCGAGACTCCACAGCCAGTGGTACAACAATTTCTGTTATCATCTGTATTGGGTTTGCATGACCAGGTTTTGGTAGCAGGGTGGTGGTGGCTCCTGTGAGAAGCTGCTAGAATTTGCGCCCATGTCCAACAGAGCCAATGCCAGCCGGCTATAAGACAGACCTGCTGCTGGCCAACGTTGAGCCCATCAGTGACAGTGGTAGCACCTCTGGTATAACATGTTTGAGAAGGGAGGAAAAAAAAGAGCAAGAAAACTGGCAGTCAGTAAGAGAGAAATGTGAAAGCAAGAGCTCTGCAGACCCCCAGGTCAGTGGAGAAGGAGGGGGAGGATGTGCTCCAGGCACTGGAACAGAGATTCCCTGGCAGCCCATGGTGCAGACCATGGTGAGGCCAGATGTGCCCTGCAGCCATGGAGGGTCACAGGGAGGCAGAGACCCACCTGCATCTGGGGAGGACCCCACTTCGGAGAAGGGGGATGCCCAAAGGAGGCTGTGACCCCGTAACCCCATCCTGGCAGGTCTTGTGACCCGCCACGATGGAACAGGCTGTTCCTGAAGGATGGCACCCCATGGGGGACCCATGCTGGGCAGTTTGTGTAGAACTGCAGCCTGTAGGAAGGACTCACATTGGAGAAGTTGATGGACAACTGTCTGCCATGGGAGGGACCCCACGCTGGAGCAGGGGCAGAGTGTGATGGACTGATCGCAACCTACATCCCCTGTCCCCTCGTACTGCTGCAGGGAGAAATCATAAGCACGGCTGAACCAGGGAAGGAGGAGGCGGTGGTGTTTTAAGATTTGGGCTTAGTTTGCATTTTTCTATCTTTATTTGATTGACAATGAATTACATTAATTTTCCCAAAGTTGAGTCTGTTTTGCCAGTGATGGTAATTGATAAATGATCTCCCTGTCCTTATCTCGATCCACAAGCTTTTCCTTATATTTTTTCTCTCCTGCCCAGCTGAGGAGGGCAGTGACAGAGCAGCTTTGGTGGGCACCTGGCCTCCAGCCAGGGTCAACCCACCACATCATCCATCATCCTACATACTGAATTTCCAGACCAAAATCCTACAGAAGTAAGGTTATGACCAAAATCAGAGGTTAAATCTGTGCTAGCTTTTTTATCATTTCAGAATGACTTTGTTCTTCTACTGGAAGGATGAGTTCTTTCTATTTTGGTTTGGGTTTGGTTTGTTTTGTTTTGTTTCAAAAAAGCATCCAGGAGAGAAATAAGGTTTTTCATCCAATATCTTTTACCCCTGCAGAACTGACCTTGCCATTTCTGCTCTACAAATGAGCAAAATCAAGTAGCTCTTCCTCTGCAGCATATCAGAAAACTGCTGGCAGATAGTGAAGATCTCCGTAGTCTTTATGGCAATAATGCCATAACATGGTCAGCTCCTGAGGTTGTTAAAACATGACATTTTCTCCTTGTTCTTTCCATGACTTTTGGCCTTTGCTTTGTTTTTCATTCCACTCTGCATTTTTGCCCATTAACACAAGAAACCCCACTGACTGAAAAATGGTGTCAACAGGGTGTAGACTGTTGCAGTGTCTGTTAACAAGCCAGGACGTATATATAATAAACGTGTTTATGCTCACAGGTGATGCAGATTGTAAAAAAATTTAATGTTCAACGTTTATATTGGATAATGTAGTGAAAGAGCTATTTTTACTTAAAGGAATTGCAAGCCAAATTATATTTTTCATTGTTATTAGTAGAAAAAAAGCCTTTGCAATGTAATTGAAGTCAGTGGCATAGCTTCCATTTTATACACTGATGAAAACAGAGCACAACTGGTTGCAATTATTCAAGTTCCATCTATAAATACACCTCCATAAATTTTCTTAAGTTCGTCTAAATATTTAGACCATATTTTTACCCCACTGGAGTTAGATGCAGTCTCCAGCAGGGTCTGACTTCCGTTTGGGTTTCCCCGAGGTCCTAATTTCTTTCTGGTTTCCTCACACATCTTTCTCCATCGGGTGATCTTATGGAAAATCTCTGACTTTTTTTTTTTTCTTCTCTGCTCTATGTTCACAATTTTCTTTTATATATAGGTGTAGAGGATTATCAAGTGGTATGGAGTGATGACTAAAAGTTCCTCACCTTGGAAGAGCTTTTTCTTCTGAGAAGAAATCAGTTTTCTTCATCATAGCATCCGAGGATGTAGAATGTGTCCTTTGAACCATTTCTGGGAAAGTGCCTCAGGCACCAGCAGCAATGAGACGGGCAAGCAGCAAAAATCACCGCATCGCTTTCAAACCTTTGGTAAGAAATGATGCATGCCCCTCTAAAGCTCACTTGTTACCACCTGTCTCTCTGATGGCTCTTTTCTACTTTGTTATGTGTGATATAAAGGCTCGAATCAATACAAAGACTTAACTGCTGAGCTACTTCAAAACTGCTTTTTCTGCTCATGTCACTTGACACAATACTGGCACACAGCAATGAGAAGAGCACAACATCTATCCTACGTGACACAAATTATACCTTGACTGTCACAGCAGCTCCTGCATGGCATACATTACATATCTACTTATTACACATCTACCTATTTGGGCTCAGCCCTGAGTTCGTACGCAAGTCCAGAACTGCCCCTTGCACACAGATTCTCCACGCTGGCTTGTGTTTCAGCCTACCCTTACAGGTTATATGGACCCAACCATATTGAGTTGGCTCTGTCACAGCCCCCTGCAAGCCTCACAAGCTTCCCCGTGCCTTGATGCCTCGAACCTCCACTCACTGACATCCCTTACCAACTTAAATGGTTGGTTATCAGGCTGCAAAGCTGCTCTCCCATTTCTAGCGCTGAGTCAGATATTTTGGAGATCTTCTGCCTACCACCACAAGGTGAGTGAAGGATTACCCAACAACTGACATGATTTTGCAAAGGGAAAAAAATAATCCAGGTGTCAGACAGCAGAGCTGAAATTTGGCTGAGAAACATATTTAAGATTTAGCTGAATAGTGAAAAATAAAATAAAATTAAAAAAAAAAAAAAGCCAGCATAAAGCAGCTCAGTAACCTATATCCATCTTGAGCGCAGCAAGTCATTTTTATGAGCTCTCTTGTGAGGTTTTTGGCATCTGAGCCAGAGGAACCACTTGCGCCTCAGTCCCCTGCCTTCTCCCAAGTTTCTGGAGAGAAATCCCAGCACTAAGCACTGCTGCCTCACAGTCTAAGGATCCTGAAGAAGGACATTCCAGCCTGATATCTAGACTGTGAAGATCCAGGGCTCTTTAAACCCACCTTGACAAACTCCATGAAGGAAGCTTCCCGGACTGGCCCTGCCATGACCAGGAGCAAAGTCCTGCTGTTGCTGCTGAGTCAATCAGCGTGGTTGCCTACAGCCAGACTCAGTAGATGTCTCCATGATTGTTCCCATCTCCCGCAGGTGCAGCACCTGTCTCCAAGAAAGCCTGGCACCCAGCTCTGATGGGTACAGTTTCTAAGGAAGCTGTAGCAATCCTAGGAGCCCGAGTCTTGGTGAGACCGTTTATTGTGGCTCAGTGCTTACCCTGCAGGGGCTGGCACCTTCCTGTGCCTCTCTCCTCCCCTCTGTGCACCCCGCTCAGGTCCACCTTGGCTCCATCTTTCTCTCAAAGCACCAAACCTAGGAGACAATCCCAGGCCTGACAGCTACCTAGTCCCAAAAGAGATCAGTTCCTAGTGTCGGCCATCAGTCCCAATTTCCCTAATCTACTCACAGTTCTCTGCCAAAGCAAGATCTGCCATGGGCTCTTGCAAAGCCAGTAATTAGCTGGGTGGTGAGACACTGGAACAGGTTGCCCAGAGAAGCTGTGGATGCCCCATCCCTGGAAGTGTTCAAGGCCAGGCTGGATGAGGCTCTGAGCAACCTGGTCTAGTGGAGGGGGGCTCAGCCTGTGGCAGGGGCATTGGAACTAGATGGTCTTTAAGGTCCCTTCCAACTGAAACCCTTCCATGAATCTATGATTCTGTGATTTGGGGTTTGAGGAGAGCTGTGTGTGAATGTGCTTCTACTCACTCTCTGGAGTAGCAAAGGCTGGTCACATTCCCACACATCAAGGACCAGGCACTAGGACAGACAGAGGCAGCCTTACTCAAACAGACCTTTCTGCTAGTCTCTGGGCTGTTCAAACCCACCGATCCCCGCTGTTTGCTCACATCCCAGCAGACTCAGAGCCTCAAGATGAACTTAGGTTCTCTCTGAATTGAATCTCAGCCAAGAGTATCTCCAGAAGTCGCAGACCAACCTGGCTGGTGGCTGAGTGTCTAAAAGTAGTACCTTAAGATCTGGTCTCTCTCCTGGATCTCTCTAAGACATGCCATGACATGAAATGGGATTTTTGGAAATGTGGTCAGGGCAGAATTCATACTCTCAAATACCTGCTCCAGTTTCCAGGGAGGGACCTGAATAAGCAGGAGTTTCTCAACTCTCTCACTCAGTGCAGACTAGAAATAGACACAGCAGGGACATACCATTAACAGGTTGTCTGGTGCAGCAGAGCCTGATCAACACCTCTCCCTGCTTCCATCCCTTGCTTGATCTTGATGCTACTCTCCCCAACTCGTTTCTCCAGCAGCTTCATTAGCAGCCAGGAGAAGGACTGAATAGCTAGGCTGGACAAGGAGGAGCTCCACCATGGAAGATGCCTCTCCTGTGAGCCTGGAGAATTCCCACAGGGAGATGCGGGCACTGGTATTCTTCTGCAGGGTGTTTCTTCTCTAACGTCAACCCCCAGAAGAAGTTTCTTGACTCACCTCCCCACCCCCCCATTTTATTACTTAGCAAATTAGGCGATGCAGTTTAATGGAAATAGCCCCTGCTACCCTCTGTGTGCTCTGGAGCAGTGCCCTGAGAAATGCCATGCTGAGCACTGCGAGAGTGCCTGGCCTTTAAGAGCTGCCAAGTTGGCAGTAGCACACAATGCCACGCTGTTCACCAGCTCACCTGTGGGTAGCTTTATTCATAGGTAGGATGTAAAGATAATATAGAACATTCGTAAAAGGACACAGGAGAACACAACAGTGAAGCAAAGCTACAAAAATATAAAACAAGGAAACGTGTTGCCAAAATTAAAGACAATTAAAAAAAAAAAGTAACGACATTCCTTGGTTGTTTCAGTATCTTAGCTGTGTTGGGAGGCTCTCTAACTGCTTTTTATGGTGCACCCCAGGCAAATACCTCTCAGAGAGCCTTTTAGAGAAACAACCTTTTTTTTCTTGTGTTAAGCAGGTGCTCTGAATAAGTGCACCTTCCCTTACACACAGTGGAGCAACCCTCCAGCCTTTGTCTTCTTGCAGGTGTGCCAAACATCTCTTGTGATGGTAATTCGCAATGCTGTCTACTAAGGGTGGGGATTGGCCATTTCTTTCTTTAATTATTTTAATATACATTTTGTTGTGTACTTGAATTAATTTTCTTAAGTTCTTTAAAAACAAGGTTTATTAATTAAATGCAGCTCTTCATAATACAATCAAAATTAGCCTACACTTAGCACCTAGTATCTTAAACACAATACTTTTGAGTGATACAGCTGAGATATATAGAATGTTTGAATTAGTTGGCAGCCTATGCTGTTAGCTCTAAAGAAAAGTTTACGGGCTGCTACCTATAGATTGTCTATGGCTGAAGAAACCATATTGGCTTGGTGCTCTCAGCTATGCTTCTCTGTCCCATACAGGCACAGGATATGGTTGAAGTGTTTTCAGGGATTCAGCTTTCTGTCCTAAACTGGTATCTCCCCTGTGAGGGAAGGTGAGAAGCTAGGCAGTAAAAGCCATCCTCAGACCAGCGTGCTATAGACCATGTGGTTGTGTGGATGCACTGAAGGCCTCAACAAACAAAAAGAGTGTTGAAGGTGGTCTTTTCCACACCAGCACTACAACCACCGCTGATGGCCAGCACGGTGGCCACATGCAGCGTGGCTGTGCTGGCGGGTCCGCTTTGGCCAGAAGTTCAGCGTGGTCAAGAAGACTGTCTGTGTGTTTACCTGTGGGTGCACAAGACAGCATGCCCTGGTGTTTGGCCACAGCTGCATAGAGGTTGCTGTGGATCCTGCCTGCCTAGTTCATCCCTGTTTTCTTTGCTTGAACCCAGGGCTTTGGGAAGGGAAAGTGGGGAGCTGGTGTCCCTGCTTTTCTAGTTCTTCTATGGAATGGGAAACATGTCCCACAACTGAAGATGGAAACTCGGAAGCTCTCCAGCACATGGCAGCAGAGGTGTAGTTTGGGGTGCGGATCAGTCAGGACAGTTGAGATATAGGTTGCTAGATTACTAGTATGATGCAGATGAGTAAAGTGAATAGTGCAAGCTAGAAAGCCCTGCTGAGGGAGGCTGTTTGCAGCCTGGAACAGCTTGCATGCCTCTGTCTGAGCCCAGTACAGACCAATATAAATGCACACCTTGGTGTACTGCCTGGCAGCATGGACACTATTTAAGACCTAGAAAAATAAACTGGATACTTATGTCTTACTTATGTCAGCAGGCTTTAAACATGTTTTTCCAGGTAGTGCCATGTCCACAAGCTTCGCTGAGTGGAGAGTCAGTGCAGCTGTGGAGGAGTGAACATCCACACGTGTGCCAGCTGGGTTAAAGTCGATAAATCTGTAACAATTTTCCTCTAGCGTGGTCAAGAAGACTGTCTGTGTGTTTACCTGTGGGTGCACAAGACAGCATGCCCTGGTGTTTGGCCACAGCTGCATAGAGGTTGCTGTGGATCCTGCCTGCCTAGTTCATCCCTGTTTTCTTTGCTTGAACCCAGGGCTTTGGGAAGGGAAAGTGGGGAGCTGGTGTCCCTGCTTTTCTAGTTCTTCTATGGAATGGGAAACATGTCCCACAACTGAAGATGGAAACTCGGAAGCTCTCCAGCACATAGCAGCAGAGGTGTAGTTTGGGGTGCGGATCAGTCAGGACAGTTGAGATGTGTTGCTAGATTGCTAGTATGATGCAGATGGGTAAAATGGATAGTGCAGTCTAGAAAGCCCTGCTGAGGGAGATCTGTTCAATGCTCCTGGGTGAGCAGGCTGGGCCAAATGCCTTTTCTTTTATTCCACAAAGTCTTTAGCTAGGGTTGTTTTTCCTTCCCCATTAGGTCTCTTCTCAGAGTTCGTGCAACAAGGTCTTTTGGGCAGCCTACAGCCCAAGAACGGCGGGTTGAGGCTGTGTGTGTAACGAGTGTCACACCCCGTAGGTAGAGCTCACAGTCTGAGCCTCTGCATGGGCACCCAGCTGGCTTTGTCAGTGTGGTTGCATGGGGTGGGCAGGACCAGAGAGGTGATGCAGGTCAGCACCGTGGTTCCTTGGTCTTCTGCAGGCACCCCCTCATCACTGATGATGATGCATCACCCTGAGGTGCAGCTATAGTTTGTCTGTGATGTGCTGACAGCGACCGCCCCATCGCAGGAGATCAGGAGAGAGATGGAGACTGGGACTGGTGGTGTCTTCTGATGCAAACAAGCAGTCTGGCCTGGGCACTAACCCCTCAGCCCTTCACCTGGAAGGTCTGAGAGAGCCATTACTTTTCCCCTTGACTTAATATGGCCAGTGCAGCCCACAGGAGCAAAGGAGCTGCTTGACATGGTCTCATTTTCCACTAACCATCCCATTACCGGCTTGTGGATCAGAAGATTTTGGTCTCCCCAGCAGATGAGCAGGCAAGATTTACACATTCCCTTATCACTGTGTTTTATGCTCTGCTGCAGCAAAGTCACCAGATGGGTCCCCAGGTAGCTGCTGTGCCTTATTCCCAGGGCTCTTCACTCCTGCCATCGTTGCCTTTGCTGGCCCCAACACACAAAGACACAAATTACTTTTGTGCCAGATCCAGGGCCGTCGGGAGCTTTCTACCTATTTTAGAAAAGCCCAGGCTGGCATAGGAAGTTCCCTGCTGCTACAACCAGGAGCACCTGAGTGACAGCCCAAGGGAGCAGTGCCTCTCCCTGCCACAAACCACCTTTCGTGCTGCCCACGTACACGTGAGCTAGCAGCCGGCTTCTCGCTGACGGAGGCTGACCGGCCGTGTGTTTTGCTGTCCCAGTTACCGCGAGTAGCAGCGAACAGTGCTGACTTATCCTGCCACACAGGTCCATAAGCAGAATGCTGAAAACTTAGAAGAAAGTTTTTCAAGGATGTTTCAAGGACCCAAAGGGCAGGAGGGAGTAGAGGCAATAGTAGTAATGCAGGCTACTTTTATTTCTGCTTCAAAATGATTACACCAAGCAGAAAGAGGTCTGAATGACTGGTGCTTACATGGGAATGTGACAAGATCTTGAAACCCATCATAGAAAGATTTTCCAGCATTATTTGTCAGTGATTTGTCAATAGGCAATACCTTGTGCATCGTGAGAGGGGCTGACATCTACAGTGGAGGAGGAAGGGAGGTAACCAGATTCAGAGTACGACTGTGACACCTGTAATGAGATCACCAAGGGATGGCAGAGAGGAGAATCGGGCTTGTCAGCAGAAACTGGAACAACTACGTGCTCCTGAGTATGGAGCGTGAACTAGGAACCTGTCTGCAAGAAGGCAGGTGTCGAGGACAGGGTGATATTTTTAACACTTCACTTTTTTGCTCTTGAAGCCACAAAAAAAAGTAAAACTTAATTACACAGCAGCTGTGAAGCCTTAAAAAGTATCTGTAAAACCAAGAAGAAAAAACATTAAATAAATTGTCTGTAGATTTGCTTCCACCAGCTTCCATATGGTGGGAGGACTATTTGAGGAGATCTTCTAGTTCTCTCCCATGATTATTCTATAATGTAGAATATGAATATTAGGTGCAGGAAGTTAGAGGAAGGATTTTCTTCTGGTTCCTCTGTTTAAATCTCTTTTTTCCTGACAGTTGTTCTTTTATCTTCAAAAAGAGGGTTTACTGAATTATGCCAGGTGGCTAATTAAAAATCATTCTAGTGAAAATACAGATCCATAACAGCATATAGAACTGTTAAGAAAACACCTTCTAAAAAAATTAAAACTTTGAAAACTTTTTTTAACAAGGAAGTTATAAACAGAGTTTGTGTGCAAAGTTAATAAATTCAAGTGGAGATTATACATTCCACAAGAATTCACAGCTACTGTTGAAAGGACAAAAATTGAGCCTAGGATACAGCACCCCCCTGCCCCCCTTTCTTCGCTCCACTTGTGAGCTTTCATATATTCAGGTTATTTTTTAAATCCATAACCAAACAGAACAAGAAGCAAAACAAAACCAACATCCCTAATAAAAAAACCCTCCCCTCTACAGTGACAACAGAAGTTATGTAAGAGACTTGAATAATGTAACTCTTAAATGGGAGAATTGAAAATGTCAGCCTGTTATCATTAGAAGAAGAAATAAGTAATGAATGTGGATTTAAAGATTTTTCTGAAAATGTCTGCAAATTGAAAAATGAGAATCATGCGTACTCATAAAGCTTAGAGATAGTCCCGGCACCCGTCCTAAGTCTGCTGGCAGGCAGTGAACACAGCTGCTCTTTAGCCACCAGCCATGAACACCAGAAAAAAAACCATAATTCACAAAGATCTCCTATTGTTAGTATTTGGAGACCAAGTCCATGCAATATCTTCAAAGCAGTGTTCAGAAATCACAATGCAAGCTGTTTTCTACCTTCATTCAGTACAAGACAGGTTCCTCCAGCATACTGTGGACTTCTACCACACACCAGATACTGCCTCCCAACGGATTTCCACCATTACCAGTGTATTCCCAGACTCAGCAAGAGCTCCTGTGCCCTACAAACAGAAGCAAACTTTCTAATCCTGACATCAGAGTAGAAAATCAGGTTGAAAATTCAGGTATGCAGGACAACTCATGCTATTTACATTTTCTGATCACCCTTACATAAAAAGGGGCTCATGTGCATAATTTCAAGCTGGTTTAAATTAATTTCACATCTGAAGTTATTTGTGCTGTTGGTGTAGGGTTTCAGTCCCATTTTCTGGATTGTTTTAGTTTTGTTCAAGTGAAAACAATACTTCTCTTGAGTGAAAGGATGTTGTCAGTGAAGGGAACAATGTAGAATAAGAGTTGGAAACATAGAAAAGAGCAATAGCACTGCACCTTGGCTTGTGGGTTGGATCAAGTGAGGTAAATTCTCTGTACCATTTATGTTGCTCTTTTTAGTTGAATCCATCTCCAAACAACAGCTGGTGCGCAGCAAGTTTTCAGTATTTAATCACTTTTTCTTCTCATGGTCATTAATAATTTTCCTAAAAAGGAAACAGGCACCTTAATGCCCCTGGTTGCTCCTTGCAGGCTTTGCAGTCAGCACGGCGCCGATGTCTTCCATCCACTGCTGCTTTCCAGCACCGTCTGTGCTGGGAGCCAAGGGTCCCCGCACCTGCTTACGTGGCTCCTACCCTGCCAACTCTTTAAAAAAAGGTAAAGGCAACACAATTTTAATTGCCAGTCCAAATCTGTAGGCATCTGCTTGGCTTTCTTTCGGGAATAGGAACCAGCTCAGGGTATTCCTCATGGACACTTTTCTGCCTGGTACCGGTAGTTGTTCATGTGGCTGCTGTAGAGCAGAAAGAAGGTGTCTTTATTCTTGCTAAGACAGAGTGAAGTGTTTCAGTAGTAACTCTGAAATACAGAGGCAGGCAGGCAGTGATTGGTGTGCCTAAGCATGCCCATCTAATGCCATTTCGTGTGCCTTAGGGCATCTGAGCCTTTCTCACAGGGCTGTCAGATACGACCTATGGGAAAGCAGGTGCCCTTCTGGATCAGCTGCTGGAAAGTCCAACAGAAAAGCAAGGACAGCTCAAGTGGCATGAGACACACATGTTCAGGCACCTGAATCATTCCCAGAGGATCCAAAGACATGTCCTTCATTTGCTGCATTGTTCAAGCAGTGCACTCTATAGCAAAAATAGGCAGAGGACAAGTAAAGTAAAGTTAAAGAGTATTTAACACCGAAGAACTATTTTCATCTAAGCACTGTGTGATTTCCGGACTAGGAAAAAAATCCACTATTTTGCTGTCATTGTTAACACTCCTCGTTATTACTGTTAGTCTTTCCAGTTCTACAGGCTCCTTCTCTGACTCTTGCGGCACTTTCAGGTGAGTTAACCCTGTCCTCTTGCAGAACAGATAGCTATAATCTTGCTCGGTGCATGGGTTACCGGCGACAATAAACACAGTACCATTATCCCATGGAAACTCTGGGGCAAACCCACAGAAACAAATGCCGTTTCTCTATTTCTTGTGCAGGCTTGAGGCAGACACCTTCTTTTGTGCTGGCAAGTTCTTGGAAAGAAGAGCCAGTGGTGACGATTCCTCCCACCCTCTCTGTGTTTTAATGACAGATGCAGAAAGTCTTGGTGTGGAAAAGTACAAACCCCCATGTGCATTTTTTCAGGGCTGACACATCATTTTTTTGCCCCCAGGCTGAGAGGCAACTTCACCAGGTATTGCTTCACAAAAACCTTTCCAACTTCATCTCCCCGTTCCAGAGCAGGATCTTACAATATTAAGCCATGCTCCCAACTGAGCGTGGCCCAGCCAGAGGGAAGCACTGATACAGCCAATAGCTTGGGTCTCCTGGTGCTATAGGAAGGTGGAACATATAGACTCTCCCTCTGGTTTCTATCTGGCTTGTGTGGCTTCCAAAAAAACCCTCTTTTCTCCTGCCCTTGCTGCCGGAGTTTGGGACGAGTGGAGCTGGAGACTGCTCCAGCCATCCCTGCTTCAACCCACCACAGCAGAGGAGCTGGCACCCTCCTTGAGGATTTTTCAGAGCTTCTGAATTCTTCGTGGAAAGCTCCATATGAATGAAAAGACATTCCATATGAAAGGGACTCTGACGTGCCCTTTGTCACCCTGCCCCTCCTGCCCTTTCAGCAAACTGCACCTATTTCCTTCCTCATTGCTCAAAGAGACTGAGAAACCCAAGCCCAACACTTTCATTTCACTTCTCTGTTCATTAGAGAAAATTCTTCTCCTCTGCCCTTGAATGACCTTCTGGATTCTGCTTCTTTTCTTGTGGAATATGGATTCCACATATTTTTGCACAGTACATACAAATCTGGCTTGATATTCTTGTCATGAAGAGGGAATGCTCCATCCGGGTTGCCCCCCTCTAAACTTGTTCAGTCTTTAGTGAGATGTGTGGCCCTATTAGTGTGATCAGCAGCTCCAGGCACAAAACCTTTGGAAGCTTGTTCCAGCCAAACTTTGATTGTATTCCTGGAGATTTTATGTGATGGACTCAACTGCCTTCACAGTTCACTTGCTTCTCCTGATTCTGCAGTAAATATCCTCATGCCTCAGTTATTTTCTACCAAATTCAGCATCAATGAAGCTGTGATTTTGCAGGCTGGCAACTTTTGGTTTTTAACTGCTGGTTTTGAAATATAATGGTAGGTCCCAGCACATTCAGCCTTCCCTCGTCACTTCAAAATGTAAATAATTAATTGAACAGGGAAAAAACTTTCACAGATGGAAAAAGAAACTCCTGGTTCTCCACACATGTGCTCAACAGCTGCTAGCAAAAATGCACTACTCTCTTTCTATTTGAGAAATAGTTTTTAATTTCTCATTTTTTAATAAATCAAACAAGGAGCTGATTTTCCTACTGTTGTCAAGCTTGTGCCATTAAAAATAATTGTATCAAAGTAGGTTCTAATTCATTTGCCAATTCTACAGGGCTTTCAACACTCACAAAATTCTGGAACTTTTTCTCAAAGCTTGCAGGGTGATCTAAATGGGGATCCAACATAGCTATAGAGGCTTCTTGCAGAGAACCATTAGGTCTGCCGGCTCTTTATGTAATGCTACAGTAGTAGCATAAAGATGTTTTGTAATGGCACACCTGCCTCTCCCAAACAGCATTTGGCATCCCTTTTTTGACCACTGTGTGTACGTACTTACATATATAGCTAAACACATGCACTTTTATATGAAAAAGCTGCACCTAGCACAAAACTAGCTCACAGTTCCTCTCTCCAGTGTTAGCTTTCACAGTAAGCACTGCCAGAATTTGATCCCAGTAAAACCCACCTGAAACTTGGAGAGCAATGCCGGCTGTTGCAATGAGACACCCACCACTGCTGTACCCTGGGTCCTACTTATTGACACAGAAGCTGCTCACAGAACCATAGAATCATCATAGAATCACAGATTGGTTTGGGTTGGAAGGAACTTTAAGGACCATCTAGTTCCAACCCCCCTAGCCAAGGCTGCTCAAAGCCTCATCCAGCCTGGCCTTGAAGACATCCAGGGATTAGACCCTGCTCAGACAGCAGTGGCTAGAGAGTCAGAAAAGCAGCGTGTTCTCCCTGCTGCTCTCACCAGCTTTACGTAAACCCCTTCTCCTCTCTGTTTCTCTTAAAGCTGATCTGCAGTATGTAGACATCAAGCTCTTTGGAGAGGATGTATTTCTCATTATTTATTTACACAAATACACAGAGACCTCATTGTCAGTGGGAGCATATGCTGGACTAACACTAGCATCCTGCTGCTCAGACATATTCACATAAAATTCTACCCCACACAGTGCCCATTATGTTCTCTGATTTTGTACATACAGCCTGAAGCTACTTCTAGTTTCAGAACAAACCCCTCTCCTGCTCAACTTGCTCGACTTATCCAAGACATCTCAGTAAAGGTGACCTTCCAACTGGCTGAGTTAATTAAGTTGTTACACCATTACAAGCAGACGTGGAAAGGTGCCTTGCCAACCCCTCTCCTCTCCTCGCCTCTGGTGTCTGTTTTGGGAAAGCAGATCGGTTCTCAGGCCGAGCATCACCCAGAATCCCTCTCTAATAGAAACACAGAAGACAAGCAGTTGTCACGGGGAGATGCTGGCTCCCTGCTGATAACTTTGTGGTGGCTCAGGCAATTCTCTCCATATGTTTCCACTGAGCTGGAACGATAAAACACCTCAGTGCCAAAGTGGTATAAACATTTGCAGTGATTACAGTACTTACTTCCCTTCCCTGAAGTCATGCTGTCGGCAGTGCTTTTGGACTTGGTTCATCCCACCCCGGTGGGGACAGTCACCAGCAGTGGGAGGCCTGTCCAGTGCCAGGGGCAGAAGGAGCAGAGGAGAGGGGATGGAAGCACCTGGGGGACACGCGTCAGGCTGTGAGGCGTAGCCAGGCAGAAATCACACAGGGTCTCTGCCAGCGTCCGTCCTCTCCATTCTGAAACTGTCCTTTGAAGCTGGTGTATATAGGGGAAAGAAAGCGCCTTGTTCCACCTTTGTTTAATGCGAAACTGCAGATTGAAATCATTATGTGTGGCTGATGAGAAAATGATGAAAGAAACCTCAAGTCCTTTTTATAGGAAGCTTCTGCAATGCGGTGCCGAAGTTATCCACACATTTTACTGAACCGGTCCCTTAGAGGAAAGGCTGAATACTCATGAATGGTAAAAGAGAAAAGGGACTTTTTTTTTAATTGCAGTATTAAAATATTCCTTTCAGTATGTCTTGCAAAGAATCCAAAAAGATCAACTGTTTGTCACTGCAGCACACACAGCAGTGAACGTTTTCGTAGGTAGCGTGACTGGGGGGGGGATATTTAAAACATAAATGCATCTAAGAAGGTTGCAGGTGGAAATTTCCAAATGAATGATTATTTTTTTTTTCCTCCTCCCTTCTTATCTTTTCTGCCTGCATCACAAGCAGCCTACATTCCTGTTTGCCTAATGAGTCAGGGTGATGTCCTGTGAGGATTTTAGCTATTTCATCACTTTGTACCTGTGGTTCAACAGTAACATTCCCAAGTCCTCAGGAGGCACTTTTCTCTCAACATTATACATCCCCTCGATTGTCTATACATGGAGAAAGATTCATAACTAATGTAGTTGGTGTCACAAAATTCCACCGGCACAGCAGTCAATACGAAATGTGGCACTAATTATGAACAGCACCTCTCTGCTCAAATTACTGTCGAAATGCTAACTTTGGGAAAAGATATTTTTATGCATAAGCTTTTCTGCAAAAGAAATATTACTGGAAGTGAAACAGCCAGGCTTTCAGTTGTGAGAATGAGCTCTGGTTTTGCCCTTGTTGCTGCTGCTTTCAAG
>NW_010240434.1:103247-105844 GCF_000690775.1 Eurypyga helias | reverse complement strand
TGATTTCCCTCTGAAGTTAATAAAAAGAAAAAAACAAGTGATCATGGTGATACGGAGAGAAAAAAAATGTCTAGATCCTGTTACTGTACAGAGCCAGTGTTGTTTGTTTTAGAAAACAAAAATTTCTCAGATCACTTATAAGTACAAAATGTAATGTGGAAAGGATTCTCATTTGCTTTGCAGCAAGTTTTTTTATGGGGGGTCTCTCTATTTTATGTGGCATAGCACACAGAAAACTTCTTTGGGACACAAAAATATTTTTCCAAACACATGTCACCAGGGGCTGATTTTAGGATAGTTCTGTGCTCCTTGCTTCTACCAAAATCCATGCATGCTTCGTTGCGTGTTGGAGGCAGTCTGGCTTTCATGGGCACCTCCAGCCCTGAGGATCCCTCAGCCTAATCAATAGCCAACCTGGGCAGCAGTTCAGATGCAGGAGGAGGAGGTGGTTTTATCACTTGTCAGCATGAAGCTCGGCACAGAATGATTCCCTGGGAACACAGCAACAGCGGAAAAGAGGACTTCGTTTAAGGAGAGAACGGAGAAAGGATGCTGGTTGCACAAAAGGTGGTACAAAATAATAATCTTGGTGACCACAGCATGATCCCAGACCCAAGGAAAATAGTAAGTTAGTCTCTTGCAGCCTGAAAATTGTATAAATTTCCTGGGGAAAAAAAGCAAAAAACATTAAATCATAGACTTGTCAGGTCCGGGGAAATAATTTTCATCTTCTTTTCACTCCATAATGGACTGTTTGTTTCAGAAACTGCCACCATTTGTTTCAGCAAACTGTTGGCTAGGATTTATTTCTTCTCTCACAAAAACCTCCCACCTGGAGTGGAGGAAGTGTTTTCAAATCATACTGCTGACCAGAATAGCTCCTTATTTCTCAGCATGTCATTTCTATCGTAGGTACATGTTTTCCCACTGCACTTGAGAACGATTCGGTATCAAAACCCATCATGAATTATACACTGAGATCTCACTAACAAAATGTTCTCACGTTTACTCATCCTACTGTTTGCTTCTCAAAAAGCTGGTTAAATTGCTATTCAATGCGGACAGACTTTTCAAAGGGACGAGTCCTGTGTTCATTTTCCAAAAACAGGCAATCAGCTTAAACTGGGGCTTTTTTTTTGTTCTCACCCTTCATGCATTTCCTCTACTGCAGTTTTAGGTGATTGCTCATCTTTTGCTACAAGGACTGGTAGCAAAGTAGGTAGGATGATGCACCATGATGCCGAAGACAAATTTATCTTGCTCCAGACTCATGCTAAAACCTGCTCTCTAGTGACCCCGTTTAAAATAGGTACCTGACCACAGGCACTAGAAAGTGAAAAGTAGTCAAATACTATATAAACTTTGTATCCATATGCTCTAAAAATGATGATTGTTACAAAAAAGCATGAAATATATAACAAGATCTTTAAGAAAAAAATATAGTCTCCAGAGAAAAAAAAAATGGCAGTTACTAGAAGCTGAAAGAAATCCCTTTCCACACTGCATGTAAATGAAATAATGATGGGGTTTAATATAATTTCTGCCTTGTTCATGTGCTATTCATTACCTGAGCAATCCAGGTTGAAGAGGAAACCTTTACATTTGCAGTCATACAAGCAAAAAGCTGAGGCACCGAAAGCAAACTTCAATTAGCAATTACCTGGCAGCTCAATTAGCAGTTACATTCAATTAGCATTACCTGGGCTGTTATAGCCCAGTGACTCCAGTACAGTTCAGCAGTAGCTAGTTAGGTTATTTGGCTCTACACTGTTATTATGAGAAATGAAAGCTGTGCTAAAGTAATTTTTCTTATTTTTCAGGACACAAGAAAAATGAGTATTTTAACTAATGAAACATGGTAAGTGCTGAAGCCTCCATTAATATTATCAATGTTTTTAATTTGTTAGATGATGAAGCATTAAGGTTTCTATAGCAGCTACTGATTTCAGCTCTTAGGAATAGTGACCTTTTATTTTCATTGTTCAAGTGACTGTATCCTAAAATGCTATTCTTGGTAGTTTCATATAGGTTTAAATACTATTTTCTTTAAATTAGGCAAATAAATTCTTTGAACTTGACATACTTTGAAGAACCAAGTAACATCAGTACCCCTGTAACAGCTTCTATTTCCACTTGCTGGCTGGAAATTTTTTGCCAGGTGATAAGGGTTAAAGTTTGAACAAACCTTAATTTGTTCAAAGTAGCATCAAGTCAGAAGTATGAGCATCCAAAGAAAGTAGTATTCAAGCAGCCGGCCCACAGATGGTCTGTAACTTTGAAAGTAGCTCTATTTGAGCTATTGCATACCTCCTTCTGGTTCCCACACTGCCAGAAAAGCAACTGTATAGAAATAAAGCTTCAGTGAATGATGTAGGGGTTTTTTTCCTTTGACAGACAGATATTCAGTCAGGTTGTTTTTTACGAAGGATTCTGTATTTAACAGCCAGATGATTCTAAAGAAACTGTTTTAGTAATCTCACCCAGAGGCCCCCACCAAAACATGAGTTGATTTTGGCTGTCTCAGTCCCCTTAATCCACAGGTCACCTCTATCATTTCATGATTTTTGAAGCCAGGAAAAGGAGCTGATAGGAAACAT
>NW_010240434.1:51720-103217 GCF_000690775.1 Eurypyga helias | reverse complement strand
GAAAGAAGTACTGAAAATATTCTGCAATCCAGAACCCAAAGTGTGTAGCAAAAGGCTCTTGCAAAGTACAGCACAGCAAAAAAAAATATTTCTTTTGCTTACTTCATCTTTTAACCATTTCATTCTCCCTAGTCTTTTTCTCTCTCCTCAAAGGTGGAGGCAAAACAGGAAGGCAAAAGATATGGAGCATCCATTGACTTTACCTGAAGTTGTTTCTCAAGCCACAGCAGCCTGCTGGGGGGTGCAGACTGCTATCCAGTCCGGCTGATGGGAATTTCCTTGTTCATGTCTGGACTGACATTGGCCACTCAAGCCAACAACTAAGGAGCACATCTCCTGTGAGCCCCTTCAGAGCTTGACTGGGAAAATTTACACTGGGAATTTTTTCATTCTTTGCGGAATAACAAGGAAATGCCTACATAGCAGCCAGGGCACAGTGCCATGAGCCAGAGGACCTCTCCATCACCTTGTCTGGGTGACAGAAACAGCAGAGCTCTGCTAGAGCAATCCTCTGCCTAAGCTAAAATACTCAAATATCAGTGTTCACAGAGAATGTCCCTACTCACAGAACTCAGAAGGTGATCCATGTCTCACATCATTCCATGGTGACATCCCAGAGTAGCTGGCACAAGACGCAGTGAAGAGAGAATTACAGAATCAGAGGCTAACTGATGCCAGTGACCATAGCGTGGTTGGAGATGGGATTTAATTCTCTGGTAGGATTAAAAATGTAATCAAGGCAGCTGTAGAGATGTTTTCCACCCATATTTCTCCTGAGATAAGGTACTACAAGATATTCTTACAGAATCAGCAGCCCATTGTAACAATAACAGTGTTGTGTTAAATGGAGTAAGACTGGGTTAATTAGTAGGTCAAAAGTACCTGTCACTACAGAAAGGCCATGTGACCAGCACAGAATGTTGTTAGCTCAGATTTATCCAGAACCTTTTCTGATGGTATGAAAGCCCTAAGGGTCAGAAATTTTGCTTCACAAACAGCAACCCAAGACTACCTCTTCCAAACCATTTCTCCCCAACACATCCTATGATAGTGCCAATACCAGGTTGCTGAACACTGTTGTTTCAGCTTCAAGTTTCAATTTCTTCCTTTACTAATTATTTCACTGTTTCTCCATGCAGCAATACATATCATAGCCTCCAGTCATGGCTTTTTCCTTCTGGGACCTGCCCCTTTGGCCTCTCCATGCCCTGGCCGTAGCTGACACCCCAGATGTTGCTTTCCAGCTTCGGCTCTCCAAAATCTGCGGCTCCAGAATCTGTTTCTAAGACCTTCTCTTCGACAAGCTGGACTGCCCATACACCCCACATGGAATTTTTTTGCTGTTTCAGTCCAATTTGTGCAGACAGCCAGTACTACACTGCCACAGTGGTCAGAGAGTACATGGAGTAGAGAAGTGTCCAGCTGGTCAGCAGCTTGAACCCAAAACACTCAAGCTTCATCTCCCCTATGTTGTATTTGATTGGTTCCGTCTCATTTCTCTAGTACCTAGTTTTCTATCACTAACAGTCTCAAGGTCTCCACTGCCTCAGTGTAGCAGCTAAAATAAACAGCAGTTCATGTTCTTTAGTCTTTAACATCTGTGCTTTAGGCTAGAGCAGAGTAGAGGGTTTTTTTAATTACAGACTATGAGTGGTTGCAAACCAGAGGTGTTTCTTTATTCAGAAAGGTCACTGTTACCCAGCCAGTTCCTAAAAAATTTGATCCAGGGTTTCACACAGCAGTGCCTGATACAATGCATAGACCTGCTACAGGTTTACTTGCAAAGACATTTCTAAAGTTAACCCATAGTGTGTTTATTGTATCCCCAAGCTACATCTGAGAGCAGCCACATAGATGTAAGCCTTTCTTTTCCATTTATTTTTCTGCAAATGACCGGTATACCCTGATCTGATCCCGTTCTGTTACAGCACTCGTGCATAACTGGGAGATGTATGGGCATGAAATACACTAAAATATTTGCATTTATATGTGCTGTACATTGTGAAGTCTTTTACACTGCATGACAGAGTATGATGTAAAATGCAATAGGACTTTGCCCCAACATAGTATGGCTCTGAAGAGCTTAATCTCGTCTTAACACTACTGCCCCACCACTTATAGTGCATGTAGACCCAACAGCAGTGTGTGTCTTTGTCCTGCATAGGGCAGAGCATTGAGTTTCCTGCATTTTTAACTGGTTGTTCATCAAATTATTGGATTATTGCATGGTGAGCTACCACCAGCATGAATAAGAGAGCTGTCTGGAGAACTCTCGAGCTGTATGATAGGAGCTGATATAACCAGGACACCAGGATTTTGGTAGAGTAGTATAAGTGTGTGTGATGCGCTATGAGCTTTGACACATCACTGTCTAAGCTGCCAAAACCCAATCACATTTCAGAAGGCATGGTGTGAACCCTGAGGTTCAGTCACTTGCACTTTTAACATTACATGAAGGAGACACCTGATATCTGTATGAAACAGGTATGGCCACCACTGGCTGAGGTGCAGCAGAGAAGGCTGTGGTTAGAGACTGCTGAGGTGCAAATGACATTAAATAGCAGGGACTCAGATGCCCCTGGTGCAGAATGAGTACAATCTTCAGTCTTATGCAATGACAGATATTTTCCTGGCATCCTTGTTCCTGCCCCTTCCTCCCACCACACCAACATCAATAGCCTCTACTTCTTGAAAAGTCTGCAATGAGCAAGGTCTGAATTCTATCAACCAGCCTGATTGAACGTTATTGGCAACCATGAATATATTATCCCCATGAGTCTTCTTTGTTTACTTTTAATGGTCAAATAATGTATTTCATTTGTTCCGTGTGTGAAAAGAGTGATTTCCTTCTTCTGTCATGGTAGTGTGCATGTGGCATGTTATGATACTGTCCTTTTGAGCCATGCAGTCTCTTCTAGAAACACAACTGCTATTATTTCAAAATCTTCTTTCATATTAATAACTCACAGCATGCTCATTAATCTCATCTTAGTCCCATTTCCACTACCATAATAATAATCTTTGATTTTACACACAGGGGAGATTGAGGTAACTGTGCGTTGTTTCCACAACTCCCTACCCATATCACCACCTTTGCTTTCTCGCTTACACAAGTCACACAGAGATACGAGAAGAATAACCAAGACCAAAGCAACTATAAATCCCCCTAAAGCCTCTCCTTCCTTTTGTGGGGAGACATCCCACAGAGGCACTCAGCTTAACCTTTTCCACATGAAGAAGCCATGGTATTTCAGGAATCTCTTTCCATCTACTCCATCAACCCCTGTGGGCTGCAGCAGGGGAGATTACCTTGGTATGCAGGCTGGTGCTTGTCCAGTGAAATCTGATAGATATTCATTCACAACTCACAGAAATTAAATTTGCCAGGCATCTTAATGAAAAGCAAATTTAGACCCAGAAAGTAAACTGCAAATTTTCTCACCTTAATTTTTTACTGAAGTGCACAACCATGCAGCTTCTAAAAAACATTGGAAAGTGGTAAAGATAGATGCTTGGTTACTAATTTTAACGGGATCGTCACAGTTTCAGTAGTCTGTCTCACCCACTCCCTGTCAGGAACACTAATTTCCCACAGCGTTCTCCCTGCTGGTTGTTCAGTTTATGGGGAGATTTGCAATTGTGAAGGACGTGGGTATTTGTTTCCACTCAGGAGTGGATGCTGGGCACTAGTCCTTGGAGCTGGAGGGTCAGCCAAACCCCAGCCTAACGCCGTGGCTGCCGACCTCAGTGCCACATGACAGAGATTCTCAGCTGCGAACCGCTGCCAGATAAGGTTGCTTTCATTTACAAGGGTGCACGGCTTTTCTAGGGCAGGTAGTTATTCCTACTCATCTTCAACCTTAACTCCTTCAGCCCCGTGGACTAAGGGCACCACAGATTAATTTTCATCTTTGCCAGGCAAATTTGTTCCCTCACAAGGAGACGAGGTTAAAATGAAACTTATTGGCTGTGAAGTAGCTAAGTTTCTCAAACAGAAGGCCCCTTGGTTATTTGTGAAGCAGTGGGGATCCTGGTGGCTGTGAAAATACCTCCGTTGCATTTAAATGGCACTTCGCATTCCGGACAGAAAACATTTTTCTTAACCTTGAGAGGTGATCATTCTGGGTCAGTGTTGAAACTGGTCAACAGGCTGCGAATAGGTTCTCCCATGACCCAAACCATAGCTTCTTACAGGATTAAAGTGGTTCAGCGTTCAGCACTATCAGATTATTATATTTTATTTGATCCCTTCTTCTCCTTATTCTCATTGTGTGAATGGAAAGACAAATGTAAGGACATTGAAATACAGTGTTTTGAGATCATGGATCTGGACCTGTGCCCCGTGTCACTTCAGCTTCTCTGCCTCTAGATCACACGTAAGCCATTCAGCTGTTCATATATCATATCTAGTCTGAAAGCCTAGGCTCACTGCTCCCCAACCTCTAATAGACCCTGTGAGAAATGCAAGCACAACTTCACACTCCATCTCAGCTGTTTCCAAAACCCAAGAAACTGTTGCAATAAAGAGAGGAAAAATGAGTTTAAAAGGAGAAAATAAATTGAATCTGTCAAACCAAATAGCAAGTGGGCTGGCTGGTTAGGTAAATAATTTTTATTGGCTTTTTCCAACTAATCTGCCTGCAGGATTTATTGGTCTTCTACTGTATCCTCAAATAAAGCAGCTGACTCTAGTTCCAGTTTATGCTTTATCCATTAATAATTTTGTACATCTTAGAGAGCATTTATATTATTTATTAATTTTATCTAACCATAATTACAATCATTTTGGCTGTTTAATGAGAAATTACTCCAGGCCAACTTGCTAGAATTCAAATTGCGTTTTATCATTCTTACAGAGAGGGCTTTTGGAACATTTGGTTCCTAACTCCACGGCTTCCCCCTGGCCAGAAAACATTATGAAGAGGGGATAACTAGAATGGGTTGTGCCCTGACCCTATGCAAAAGAGAAACACTGCCATGTCTTGTTATGCTATTAGCATAATAAAGTTAGATCGTAACCACTTTAACTTGCACTGTTCAGTTTTGCACCGACGTCCGCACATCATGTCAGAACCAGGGCAGATAATGAGAGAGGAGGCAGAAAGCCATTTCATAGCTCTCACCTCTCTGGTTTCTGCAGTAACGCTGAGATCAAAGCTCCTGTTTGCATGGCTATAGATGCACTTGCATCTCCACGGTCTATGGTAATGAACCAACAAGTACATCTTTACGCAGCCCACTTCTGGATTGCTCCATGGCTGTGAAAATCAGAAGCTTGAGTTACATAAAAAGGATGTCTCCTTTACTTTTCTCATGGTTTTCCTAAGCGGCTCTGTAAGTTTGATAAAAAGCAGACATTATGTGGTGCTCAGTCTTCAAAGTCATTCCTTCATACTGTAGTTTTGTCCTTTCAAAGCTCCGAGCACCCGCAAACCTCCAGCTACTCAGGAGATGACACTGAATGAAATTTCTTCTGTTGTTCCAGAATCCTATGCTTCACCATTTTGAAGAGGGCTAGAGAAAGTTTTCTCCATCCATGTATGCCACGGAAAGAGCTTCAGTGAGTCAACACTTTCACAGAATAGAAATTACACTGCTGAATGCTACAGGGCAGGGAAAAATCCATATAGTACTTTGGCTGCTTCTCCTTATTTCTTTATAAAATCTTACGAGTTGGCTGGCTTGTTAGGAAAGAAATCTGACCCAGCTTATATAAATGTAGAGAATCTGCTTCAAAGAAGATCTCAAGGCATCTGTACGTGCCAGGTTCAATGCTCCATGAATGTATCTCAGAGAGGAAATTTTCCACGAATAAAAGCCATATTAATGTGTATAATGTAACCAGATAACATTAATACAAGGTTATCTTACTTTATATAAGTTAAATTCGTATATCCATTTGCTCTTTGTGAACAAGCTGACTTTCTGACCTTTGCCCATGTGAGGCCTTAATGATTTCTTATTTTTAAGTCAGCTGAGCTTTTACATTTTTCCAGCTTTTTCACTTGAATAAGTCCAGCGTGAGCCTACAGTGTTTCTACTTCTTCAGCAGTCAGTTGTTCTCTATACTGGGGCCCCAAGATATTCCTATTTACTCAGACATTTTCATGCATTAAGGCTTACAGAATGAATTAAGTTGAAATTTAAATTTTAAATTTAGACCCTGAATTTTAAATTCAGGTCTACAACTCCAAATGTCCAAACCAGGGAACTGGTCACATCATGCATCCAGGCTTCCCTCCCACAAAACCTCCAGAGTGCTGGAAGGCATCTGCTCAGCAGGGATGTGAAAACACTGCCTGCCCCCAGGCCAAGAGGCTGAGAGGTGCTCTGGGATCCCAGTCTTTCCACATAGCACTTCTCTGGGAACCTGCTGTTTCATCACGGCACTTGATTTCAGCAGCTAAGGGCTGACACCTTCTTCTGAGACACACAGAGAAGGCAGTCAGGCATTTGACAGAGACTAAAAAGGTCTTTGAAAATAATAGGGTAGAGTGTGCAGGTTTAGACATTTGGAAAAAGATGGAGGAAAGCAGCAGAGTTGGCCAAGGAAAGAAAACAACTAAAGAAATAAATAGACATCAGAAGTGAGCAAGCCACAGTGCTTGACCTGCCTGCTTGCGAGCCGACACGAGATTTTGTTGCTTGCTCTGAACTCCCAAGTGAGCTCCAGTGTGTTGGTGCGAGGCCCTGGGGATGGGCTCAGCTGTCCTCGGGGAGCAGGCGGTGATGCTGACTGTGTCCCAGTGCCACAGCCCACACATTCAGTATGGATGGGATGAGGTGGCGAGCAGAGGTACAAAGACTCAAGAGACTCCCTGCAGGGCAGCGACAGGCCGGGGAGGAGAAAGCCAAGCTTTCCTACCCAAACACAACTCAGTTTGCAGGATCCTGCTATCTGTCGTCTTTTACCTTCTATAAACCTCAAAATAGCTCAAGAGCACATGAATCATAGAATCATAGAATCACAGAATGGTTTGGGTTGGAAGGGACCTTAAAGACCATCTAGTTCCAACCCCCCTGCCATGGGCAGGGACACCTTCCACTAGACCAGGTTGCTCAAAGCCTCATCCAGCCTGGCCTTGGACACTTCCAGGGATGGGGCATCCACAGCTTCTCTGGGCAACCTGTTCCAGTGCCTCACCCCCCTCTCCAGGAAGAACTTCTTCCTGATATCCAATCTAAACCTCCCTGTTTTCAATTTGTACCCGTTACCCCTTGTCCTGTCACTACAGGCTCTTGTAAAAAGTCCTCTCCCAGCATCCTTGTAGCCCCTTCAGGTACTGGAAGCTGCAATGAGGTCTCCTCGGCGCCTCCTCTTCTCCAGGCTGAACAAGCCCAATTCTTGCAGCCTTTCATCATAGCAGAGCTGCTCCAGCACTCTGATCATCTTCGTGGCCTCCTCTGGACTCACTCCACGTGGTTCATATCCTTCTGATATTGGTCTGAATGGTCACAGTAGGTGTACGTGTAGCCCACTGTTATATATCAGACAGCATAAACTCAAGTCCTGGAAAAATTATAACAGAGGTGCCCAATTTTTGTAACATTCATCGAGTTATAGTTACGTTAATAAACACAATACTAAGGAACATAAAACTATAATTTGCTTGTGCTGTTAGCTGCCTAGGTCTCGTTCTCATCTGTTTTACAAATCTCCGTTTCAGTAATATTTCGGTTATTCTGATGAAGTCAACAGGACTAAGGGCACAATCCTTTATGCAAAATACTGCTTTCTTTACATGAGTGCTCTGCGTGAAATTTGAGGCATTTTAAAATAAATACAGATTATCTAAATTAATATTGTATATACTAACACAAATTATAATTTAAAAATATAAGTTCCATAAATGCTGTTGCCTCTTCAGTAATTATTTTGCTAAATGCAATCAAAAAGCTATTGTTTTCTAGTTAAAACTAAACAGCATCTTGCAAACTAGCCTTGATCTGAAGAGAGCCATAAAATGCTAACTTTTAAAATGTTCAGACTCGATGCTTATTTACTCTACAGGGGAGAGAGCGCTGGATGAGTAGGGGAGAAATCCCAGGACATCTGATAGCCAGCAAGAGACAGAGAGAAAGAGGCTCTTATCTAGAAAAAGAAATAGCAGCTGACACAGCTGTGAACAGGCTTATATTATTTTATTTCCAATGTACGAATGAAGTGCTTAGCAAACATTTCTTGAGATTTGAGGCTCTATCTCCCGAGCATCGCAAGCAGGACGAGCATGGGTACCCACCACCTCCCCCTGCATTTCAAGGTTATTAAAAGAATGAAGACGTAGGCATGGATTTAATACCACTGGAGCCTGTTCAGCCTCTGCACTGAATTGTACTGAGTCAGAGTGAGCCCTCCACTTTTTTTGCTCAGTGACAGCCATTAAACATCATTAGCCTGCAGTCCCTACTAACTTCCACTGAAGTCAGAGTCGTGACCTGTCCCCAGAGACACCCACATCCTGATGAGGGTGAGCAGCAGTTACTGCAGCACAGTATTTCAGGTCTCAATCAGTAGAATTTGCCCATCTAAAATTTTTTATGCTGCAGCCAGGACACAGGGAGTCCAACAACAGGGGAACACCACTGCTTCAAGACATACCATTGTATTCACTGTCCTTTGCATAACTGCTGCCTGGAGTGACAAAGTCAAAATTCCTCCTGATGGGAGACACTGTGCTGCGCTTGGGGATAGAATGGCGGAGAAAGGCCAGGAGCACCCACAGACCCCCACTGATCCCTGCAGAAGCCCATCAGCCAGCCGGCATGCCACCGCCTGCCTGTTCCCCTGCCTCTCAGCACAGTGGGTTTCAAAGCATGAAATACATCGGCGACAGATGCCCTCGTCATGGAAGAGGCCAGCTTTGGAGATTAGATTTGATTGACAGCCAAGAGCATGGCTGAAGAACAAAGTAAAAGAAGGACCATGGCTAATATCCTTCAGGTGGCTCTAACTATGAACTTTCCTTCACCAAAAAAAAGCAGCTGCTAAAACACTTGATTGATGCAAAAAGGAAAAGAAAGATGTTTTTACTTATCTGAACTGTATGCTTTTTTCAATCTGTCATCTGGCTAGGAATTGCTGCTTAATCTTCTGTTTTTCCAGGAGAGAACAGGTACACATCAGGAAGTCCACAATGCAAATGGGGCATTTTAGTCTTTGTAGATGCCTGTCTTCACCACGGCTTCCATTATAAATTTGTCTTAAACTTGGCTGCTACTCTCATTTTTCATATGTGTCCGAACCTCCCCGTCTCTTCCCACAGACCGCTATCAAATCTTCCATTGCCTAGCCTTTCCCTCTGCAGGTTTCCCTGCCCTTCCTTCCACAGTGATTTCCCCAGTCCCTTGCTTGGTTTTTTTTTATTATTATTATTCTGTCCCTTTCCCTTTCCTTGTAGTTAGAGATATATTCTACATATCTTATTGCACTACAGGATTTTCCTCTTCTCCTCTTCTGCCAACACCCTTGTTCAGAGTCCTCCTCCCCTGGTTCCCACCAATTTTCCCCCCATTGCCCAGTTTATGTGCTCCCATCTCACACCACACACTTACCCTACTGCACAGCCCTCCATTTAAATTGCAGCTGGACACATCCTTGCACTACTTAAACCCATATGTACGGTTTTATTAAAACATTTCAAAGGACCTGTAATGGCATCTTTACCCTGCACACTTGCAAACAGCCCACCCTCCCCTCCTCTTTGCTGGAACTACATGCTTTCTTCTCTCCTTCATCTGGCCTCTACTGTTTTCTTCCCATCCTCCATGATAATTTAATTTTTCATGTTTGTGTCCTGCCTTCTCACATAGTTTGGACTATAATCTGCCTCTCTTCTCAAATAAAACCACACTCAGGAAAAAAACACGCTCTTGAAATCCATATTGCTGGTTTACTGCATTTCTTCCCTGGGTCACGAAATTCATTGAACCCTCAGTTGTTACCCTAGTCTGCAATTATCATTTCTAGCTTCAGCCTGGATCTCTTCCAAGCTGCTTTTTATTTTCACCAGTCTCTACAAACTACTTTCAAAGTTTCCAGTGTTGTCTTGGCTATAGTCCAGGGCCAGAGCAATCTCTTGGTCTTTCTGCTGCTTCTGCAGTCATACAGCTTCTCCATCCTGTGCTGCTTCTCCTCTCCAGGCTGCCTGCTGCGAGTGTTTCATGGTGTTAGTCTCTCCCATTGCTCTCCTCCTTCTCATTGACTCTGGTGAAGGTATTAGATGACCTTCTTGGGTTTTCTCCTTCTCTCTCTAGCCTTCTGGGTCATGTAACCACACACAGGGCTTCAGCTTTCATGTGTGTGCCCAGGGCATTGCAGTTCCATCCAGGCTCCTTTGCTCCAGTCCAGAATCTCAGACTTCTTTTAAATTTCTGTGTTATCTGTCACTATTGACGAGCAGAGGGACAGTTAGGGAAAAACAATGTAATACAAAGAAGGCAGTAAATACATGTAAAAACTGTTCTCTGCTCAGTCTCGGCTTCTTCAGCGTTACGATGCTGATGAGAGTCTATGGACCTCACTGGGGCAGTGATGGGCACTTCTTGCTCTTGTGGTTGAAAAACAGCTTCTGACACAAGCAGGGAGAAAACCTGGGGTGCAGAATTAGGGACAGCATTGCACCCTGTCACTTTTGAAGAGAAAAAAATCGGGATAATCTGAAATGCTGTTTGTACAGCAGGATATGCAAAGTGAAAATGCACATTGCATCTTCTTTTCCCGTAGATGTAATCTAACTCCAAAATGGGAGAGAAAACAGTTGATATGGGATACAGATGAAAGAAACAGCAATCCTTGGTCTCTGATAATGTGCTATGGCAATATATTGGTGGCTGGGAAGGATCAGTTTGTGGGAGAGAACATGCAATTTCTGAACCAGAAGGGATTTTCTGTTGTGCTTGAAGGGAAGAGTTGATATTTGCCTGTGGCACATCAGCCTGACAGGCACTGGGGTGTTCCTGGGGCATGGCTCACAGCTCGCAGCAGAACTGACAAAGCGGAAACCACTGTTTTTCTTTGCATTACACAATGGACCGTTTTATCGTCAGGATTTTGGCAAGAATCATCTGCAAATGCCAGAACAGCAGTTGGAGGGCCAAAGGGGCAGCCGTATAGGAGCAGTCTATAGGGGACATTTAAACATAAGCAAAAAATGTCCTGACAGTTCTTCTTTCCCCTCTTCTGGGAAAGAAGAAACACCCCAGGGACTCATAGATTCATAAAAATAAAGATTATCCTACTTAAGTATGTTGGAGGCACCCTTTTCAAGAAGCTAGGAGGCAGCGGATGCTATCTGGAGTTTAGATAGTATCCATTAACGTTACAGACAAAAGGTCTAGAAGGAGGGAAAGGCTGCAGTCAAATATTCAGCTTCCCCTCTTCTGGGAAAGAAGAAACACCCCAGGGACTCATAGATTCATAAAAATAAAGATTATCCTACTTAAGTATGTTGGAGGCACCCTTTTCAAGAAGCTAGGAGGCAGCGGATGCTATCTGGAGTTTAGATAGTATCCATTAACGTTACAGACAAAAGGTCTAGAAGGAGGGAAAGGCTGCAGTCAAATATTCAGCTTCTTGACTGGGTAACATTAATTCCCTCCCTTTTTTCTTATATTAAGCTTACACTCTTTAATGACTTCAGCTTTTCGCCACACATTTTCTCCTGCCTATTTTAGTACTCAGTGCCCTGTTTTTGTAACCATTTAAATCATATTTTCACTTAGATTGCGGTCTTGTGGACCCGTCCCAGGTCCACAGCTCATCCTGGATAAACCTCAGTACCACCTTCTCCAACTGTTTTTGCCCTCAGCATCAGTGTTTCTTGAGTTTCCGACACACCTGTGCAAACCACACTTAGGAGCAGCCTTCTCTCCAGAGGGTCTGAAATTCCTATGCAGTCTCATGTTTGTTTTTGTCTGGGCAGAGGTGACCAAGCACGGGTTTCACAGGGCAGCTGAAGAAGCCGCAGCCTGACTGGCAGCTCAGCTCGTGCAGCATCTGCTCCTGTACTATAGAAGGTGGTGACAACTGCACCGAGGCCAGTCCTGCAGACGCATGATTGTGTTTTGGAATATAGGGTGCTTCAGCTGCTTGCTTTTAGAAATGAGCTTACTGAATTAGTTAACTTTATTTTAAATGAAGCATGCCAGATAAATCCACCAGCTTCAGTAAGTCTTAATGATAATAGTATTTTCTCCTTACTACCCTGGCTTATTATTAGTAAAAAATGACACAATTTGCTGAAAGTGTTCAGTCTAAAGTCCACAGATACAGTGTGGGAAATTTCAGCCTGGATGGAAATTTTCCAAAAGTACAAGCACCTGAAAACAGGGTTTTATGATGGAGCCAGAATTTTAAGCAGCATAACTAAGACACTGATATGGTTATGCAGCCTGGAGACAACCATTCACAACAAGGGCAGTGGTTTAGGTGCACCTTGCCCAGACATAGATAATTCCATCTGTATGGATCAAAATCAGGAGACCTACTTCCATGACCAGCTTCCTAAGCCAGGTAGCATCTGTGGGCAGATACACTAAAGAAGAGGGAAGGTAAAGAGCATTCAATCCTTCATACTGTATCCTAATCATCACTGTGGGAATGATCCTGCAAGATGAAGATATCCTGGAGAGGGGCTGGGGAAGCCCATGAGAGGAGCAGAGCCTCATTTGACACAGGGAGCACACACTTTCCTAATTTGGCTTGAGCTGCTGTGACGCTTGAGCTGCCCCATTCCCTGAGGTGCAGGTGATATTTGTGTGGATGCAGATTTTAACCTTTTTAATCTTTACTTTGTTTCTATTTTCAAAAGGCCACCAGATTATTTGTATGATTAGTCAACTCAAGTAGAACAAAGAGCAGGCACACGCCAAATGACAAAGAAAAACAAGGAGTTATCCTAGGACCATATCTGGCATCCTGTAACACTGTATGATAGCAGAATATGGAGGAAGGGAGGTGCAGGGAAACATTTCTTTCTGATAAGATTGCTACATTCCACAACACTGAATTTTCCTTTCCAAAGGAAAGTAAAACACTAGTAAAGATAAATACTTTCTTGTTAGCCTTCCCCTCTGTCTCAGTGTTAATTTCAAGAATGCAAGCTGCTGTGTGGGTGCTTTCCTGACACCAGACTGAATATAACCATGGTCACATCAGTACCATTACAATGGCAGGTTGTAAAGGGGAGTAGACTTTCCTGTAAAGGTTCAGAGTTTCTGTGTCTCTCCCATTACGTAAGAGCTCTTTGCAGGGTACGTGTTGATATTACTCTCCAAGATCTCCCAGGCTTTTTGGCATCATTTTACTTTTTCCAGTCTCTTTCTGGTGTAAGAACTGTACCTCTTTACCAATAGTAGGTAACCCAAACACTTGTTCCCTATGCAATACCTCCAAAAAGACATCATCTATCACATAGTATTTTCCCCAGTTCTCATTATCCACTTGATTCCCATCTTTTCCCGTTTTGATGTATTTGCATCTCAGATACCTGTCAGGAAATGGGATTGCCAGTCTCTGCCCTGCATCATGAAGCAAGGGCTGCCTCCTTGTCCTCATCTACCAGCACTGGAAAGGCTTTCCAAAACAGGAAATTTGAAGTTGTCTACAAAACGTGTGTTGGAATGATACCTACGTGCTTTCGGTTGGCAGGTTGCAAATCACTGGGGTGATGTGCACACTAAGAATTCTGCCTCAGCCACACAGAGAAGGTCAGGAGCTCATTGGCAGGTGTATTGAAAGTGGAGCACATGCATTTGATGATGGAGCAAAGAAAATAATGCAAGAACATTAGTATTCCCTCTGAGCTGTAAGACTCAGAAATATATACTGCCTTTCATTAATTAAGCATCTAAGGAACTGGATCTGCAGCCCTGCTCTGCCTTTTTCAATCACCCTCAAAACATAGCAACCAGTGCTGCAGTTCAGAAACCTGTCACTCAGACTTGCTGTCATGACTGAAATGGCCACAGGAGAGTGGGGACCAAGACATTGTGTTTTGCAGAACTAGGAGGTGTGAGAACATTGCCACCACTTCTCAGTGCCAATGGGTAAGTAAATGTGACTGCACTACAACCAAATGCAAAGACCAACAAGACCATTCCTACTGAAACTCAGGTTTCATGGACTGCACAGAAGGCAAAGGTTTCAGAGTATCAGCAAAGGAGGAGACAACATGTGCTGAAGAGGCCCCACTGTACAATAAATTACCAGAAAACAAGAAACAATATGCTCTTCCACAACTTCAGTTTCTTTTCTAAGACTAATAGTTTTCAACTCTTAAGTGACAGGCAGCTAAAAATGAATGATATCCCTTAAAACAAAAGGATACTTGAATCTGAGGCTCCCAGAACAGTGGAGAATTTATTGAACAGGAAACCATTAAGTTAGTCCAAATGAAGTTCTTTCAAGAAACTTCTGCAGGAGCTGTGATTAGGTTTCTTTACAAATCAAGTAACTTCTACCGAGGTTTTACAAATGAAAATATGAAACCACAGGCTGTCAAAACAAGAGTTTAGGAATGCATAACCCTAAATCAGATCTGTTTGGCTGATAAGTGCAACAGCAGGATTTCTACCCTTAGTTATTTTTTTCTCCCCTCACAACTCATAGCTGTGCACAGTAATTTAAATGCAGAGCTAATGGTACCTCTGCCAGGATGTAGAGTGATGGAGATGGATAACAGGATGATGGAGTGTTGATTCACTGGAGGTTTTTTACATTCTTGAACACCCAGCAAAATGGTCCTATTGAGTAATTGCACCAAACATTCCTCAATCCATATTCATTTAATTGTAAAGTTGACAGTTCTGTTTGCATGCACTGTAGTGCAAAGCCAGAATGTACAATACAAGCCAAAAAACACTGCTCTCTTGCATGGAGCAGAATGGAGAAACAAATTTCCAGATTCTTACTGGCCTTGTATCACTTGTTTACAATGGTGAATGGGTTGGAGCATTGGCTTAAAAACACTGCACTCGCAGACGTTTACTTCAGCTTTCTATTAACTGTTATAAACCTGACAAAACACTCCTCATGCAACATCTGCCCATTCTTAACATTAAAAAGTAACAATAGCCAAAGGGTTTTATTTCTTCATTACCTCTCACTGAACTCACAGTGCCAAGTTAGAAACAGGACTGGTAGCAAACAACAGTCGTCGTCACATACAGTAAAGTGTGCGTAACACACAGCACAGAAATTATGCTTCTGTTCCAGAATTCTGCGCGTATTCACAGCAACGGGTGTTGCTTCAGCCAGTCCCAATGGCTGAATACACAGTGATGGTCACTGCAATTTAATTTCTTTGGCTTTGGATAATTTTTCTGATGAGAATTAGGAATTCTGTCATCCTCTCATCTTACTCTTTCATCTTCCCCTCATGGGGAAGGACTCTATCAGGGAATGTAGAGACAGCATGAGGGGTGATGGTTTAAAACTGAAAGAGGGTAGATTTAAATTAAATTAGGTATCAGGAAGAAATTCTTCCCGGAGAGGGTGGTGAGGCACTGGAACAGGTTGCCCAGAGAAGCTGTGGGTGCCCCATCCCTGGCTGTCTTCAAGGCCAGGCTGGACGAGGCTTTGAGCAACCTGATCGAGTGATTCTGTGAAACACAGATTAAAGGAACAGCTCTGCTCAGTCAGAAAAATCCACTGGGTTCAGTGCCTTGTATCTGAGAAGTGGGCAAAGGAAAACTCCTGGAATATAACAGTACAAAAAAAAAAAAAAGAAGCACATGTAACATATTCCTCAACCTCCTCCAGCCTCCAGTCACTTAAGTGCTGGGCTTTCAAGATGAGGGTTGTATTTGGCATATCTCTCCCATGATCTTGTCCCACATTCAGTGTACATTTCTTGTATTTCTTCTACTGCTTGATTAACACAGAACCAACTCCTTTGGTTTGTGTTATTTCAAGCTCCTAGTAGCTTCATCTGATGCATTCTTGTACCTCACAGGGACAGAAAACAATCAGTACATCCCTATCCATTTATCCTCCACCAAGTCTCTTGCATTTTTACAGGCCTGTCATACTGCTCTTCAGCTGCCTGTTTTCTAGGCTGACAATTCCTTTCTCCCCTAGCTGCCCTTCACGCCGAATATGTGTTGATCACCCAACTCTTAACCCCTTCCAGTCACACTGCACCTCTTCTGTGCAGAGTGAGACCAAAAGACCGAGTAGCCCTAGAAGCATATGTGAACCATGGACTTATGCCAGTGACATGGGGATTTTCTCCCTTCCTCGTCCCCTCTCTAACCCGGTTGTGATATAGGACATGTTTTGGAGTCTTCCATCCTGTTATTCTCCCCATGGTTGTGCCCCTCTTAACTGCAGTGCGCAGAGCAGTGAACATTTCTGCTTGAAGCGCCAGTGCTTCTTCCTCCAGCACAAATACCGTCAGCCCTTTGGCAATGGGCAAAGAGTCTGTCTTACCCTGTTCCCCAGGGCAGTGCACTTTCAGGCTCAGGTCATGCTACTGTCCTATAAATAGTATTTCCACACTTCAGCAGCTTAGCAGCATACAAGACAAACAATCCATGAAGCATCCAATTTTCCTGCTTGCCCTGCTCAAAATGCACCATGATAAAAAGATTTTACAGTTATTTTCCGGAAACCTGTCATGGCATCGATGTTCAAAGCTTCAGAGAGCAATTCAGACCCACTGCTCAGGGCTGCCTGAAGCAGATTTGCTGTTCAGGGCTATATAGCAGTTAAGCATCTCTGTCTGGCAATGCAAAGCTCTCTCCCTCCCTTGACTGCACTAGGATCTGGCAAGCTAAGCTGCTCACTCTTCTCAGCTGCACACTGGGTGTCCAAGTCCACATCAGGCCCCCAGGAAGAGATGCAAACCCACCCTTAGCCAAGCAAAGCGTGTCCCTCCATCGAGACCATCACGTTTCCTTGGCTGCAGGGGGAAGTTCAAGTAAGCCAGGCTCTGAGTTCTTGTAAGCAGCAGTGTCCTGTTGTCATCCTGCCATAAAATGCCTCTAAAGCATTTTAAATAAAAAATGAATGATGGTGTTAGTGCTCTGCATGAGCAGTTCTGTGGACTCAGCGCTCTAATAAATCACCTGTATGCTGGGTGAGGGCAATGTTTAGGAAGTGGAGGGAGGTTTGTAGGTTGCAGGGAGAATGAGGTTTTCTGAGATATTAAAGAGCACAAAATCCTTCTGGGAGTGAAGAGGGGGGAAGAGGGAAAACAGGAAGAATAATTATAGGTCCTACATCTCTTTGATAAGGGAGGAGATTTTCAATATTTCAGCCATACTTGCATTAATTAGAAGCATATTGGTAGCGAAGAACAGAAGCAGGTTTGTAACTAACCAGTCAATGTAGGCATCATAGCATGAAATCACGCTACAAGCCCAAAAATGTGTTTTGCTAACCATCCATTAAATCTTAATCTCAAGTTTTGCAAGCCATTAAAATTGCAGAGAAACTTTCCACTGCAGCCAAGTAAACCAGGAGTAACGCAGCTTCTGTGCTTGCAGCAAAAACCCTAGGAGAGGCGATCAGCTCAGAAATGGACATAGGCTTCTCCTGCTTCTTCAAGTCTCATATCTTTATTTTTATTTTAATATGAGTATAGCTCTTATAAAAGGTGCTGGACTGGACGAGCCAGAGACAAAGCTCAGAAATAATCAAATGCTGGATTCAGCTTTGCAGGATCAATTTATTAACCCCTCTCAACAGGCCTTTGACCTGACTTGAAGTAACAATACCTACTCAGTTTTCCAGCTTTCCTAAGCCTTGCTCTACCTTCTGAGATTACTGGTGTTACCTTTGTGCAGATGGACCACAGAGACGGCAAAAAAGTGTAATGTTGGTTCTCAACAGCTCACAAGTCAAGGGAAAGTATTCTGGCCTTTGGATAAAAATTCAGCTGCTGTGATACTGAGTAACCTCTGTCTTGGATTTTGTAGAGACTCAGCAGAATTGGGCACCAACAGTTTATAAACAGTACTGGATGAATTGGTCTGAGAGAACAAGATGGTTTATTTTTAAAAGGTACCTAATGCTTACATCTGGATGTGTGTGAGTGGATGATTTTTTTCAAGCTCTCAACACCCAGCAGCTTCTGCAGAGCTGGGGGGGGGTCTAAATTTTTAGGCACCTATTTTTGAAAGCTTTTGCCAAGAATCTGTTTCACACCCACTTCCATTGCCTTCAGTTAGGAAAGTGTGAGAACCTGACATATAAATGACAACGGAGCCAAGCTATGGCTGCAGTCATTCCTTTAATTCACTGACATTTCTGGGACAGCGAAACTAAAAATGTCTGAACAGTCAGAAGAAGAGCTTTTGTTTCATACACTAATAGTTCCCCTTGTTCTGCTTATGCAATTGTCATCATTTATTCTGATTCCCAACTCAGCAGTTTGGAGTGTCAAGCAGGTATCAGGGATGGTGAGGCTCATGCTAGCTGCCTTCTTCCCTGCTCTTAAAATAAGAAACATACGTACTGGCTGCAGCCCCTCCAGTGCTCACCTCCCCAAAGTAAGCACACATTTCTTGTGATGCTGTGCTGCCATGGCCATCAGATTTTTGTAGGAAGCCTGTCACGGCAAAGAGGGAAGCTGAAGAGCAGGATGCCTGAGCAAGGTCTCCTCTGCCAGCAGCCTCTCCCCTTTGCTGCTTGCAGCATTCATGGGTCTTCCTTCAGTGATTCATCCCAGTCGTCCGTCACTCCGCTCACTACAAGTGGAAATAAGATGACCTCTCTGTGGAGTTTAGGTCCTGTGCTCCTAAAAATTTAACTGAAGGAAAGAAAATCCAAACTCCAAAAGACATCTGTGAACTGCTCTCCCAGGGTCCAGCTGTATGGACTTGCATATAAATGCAAATAAGTTCCAAGACTTCCATGCAAAATGAGAATGTTGTGGGAAATGCTTCTGGAAATGTATGGCTTGCAGAAAAAAAGGAAAAAAACCCAAAGATGTAACTTATGTTATATTTTAAATCTTGCTTATGCTACAGGCACAATGAAATAGGCAAGTTGTAATAGGAGATACTGTTTTGTTTGGAAGAGGCAAGAGGTTTACCGTTTAGTTTCACACACTGGGGGAAGACAGGTTTTCATACATACAGGTTTTCATAGAACCACAGAATGGTTTGGGTAGGAAGGGACCTTAAAGACCATCTAGTTCCAACCCCCCTGCCATGGGCAGGGACACCTTCCACTAGACCAGGTTGCTCAAAGCCTCATCCAGCCTGGCCTTGAACACTTCCAGGGATGGGGCATCCACAGCTTCTCTGGGCAACCTGATCCTGTGCCTCACCACCCTCTCCGTGAAGAATTTCTTCCTGATATCCAATTTAAACCTCCCCACTTTCAATTTAAACCCGTTACCCCTTGTCCTGTCACTACAGGCCCTTGTAAAAAGTCCCCCCCAGCTTCCTTGTAGCCCCTTCAGGTACTGGAAGGTGCTATAAGGTCTCCCCGGAGCCTTCTCTTCTCCAGGCTGAACAAGCTCAACTCTCAGCTTTTATGGAAAAATACTTTTCCTGTCCTTTGGGTTTATCTTGGAGATGCTAACCAGGGAAGCTCTTTGTCCCGTTTACTTAATGCCATAATCACTTTCTACCAACACTCTCCAGTTTAAGGGCCTGGACTTCTGGCTTTGCAGAACCTCTCAGCACCCGTAATTCCTCGCTGTTTCTATTGATAGCACTGTCTGCTTTACCTTGCGGTAGCAGCTCTGTGGCTTTTTCAAAGATACCTTGATTTTTAATTGTCTTGACCATGGAATTCAATTTTCCTAAACATGTTTGATTTTGTGGTGGGAATCATCTATTTGTTAAGGATTGGATGGACCTTTTAGCCCATGTTTACCACTACTGTTAGTAATTTAACACCCATCCTTGCTCCCACAGATAAAAAATATCTCATAGATTTATTAGCAATTTTGAATCCTTTTCAATGAGGGTCAGAAAGGCTTTATCTCAATGAGAGAGAGACGGTAAAGATGCAGTACATTAAACTCTTAAGGCAATATATACATCATGCCACAAGCACTAACAAATACAATTGACTCAAATTGAAGAAGTTAGGCTATTTCATTTTGTGTACCGTACCACCTTCACACATGTATGACCAGCAACTCAGATGACCTACAGAGACTTTATTAAAGCATGTCCCCAGCTGCATCTGGGAGGCTGGGGTGGGGAATTAGAGGCATAGGATCACTGCAGTAGAGGAAGCAGTCTATGGGATCTGGGTTAGGAGTCTACTGGGATATAGAGAGACTTTTATTTATATTACTGAAGCACATGGCCCTTATTGTTACTCTATCACTGAATGAGGGATAGCTTGCAGACAACCTCCAGGGAATGCACATGAGAATAAAGGAGTGTGTATATTTAGAAAGTGGCCTGGAAAAACATAATGTTTCTGTTTGTTTCATTGGTTTCTGTTGTGCTGAAAGTAAACTGAACCAATGTAAATGCTTGTCCTCTCTTCCTTACTGCAGATCAAGTGAATGCCTGGCTCATAGGGGCTGTTTTGCAGGTCTGTAGAGTTGCACAATTCCAATCAAAAGATCTAAACTTATTACTTGCTTGTGCAAACACCTTGAACAGCCCTGAGACAAGAGGCAGGTAGTTGAATGACACGAAAGGGTGTCAGATGTGCACTGCTCCCGAGAATGGCTGCATCCTGCACCAAGGACTGCTTCAGAAGTTTCCCAGATGACAGTCTCATCAGTCAGCATCTGAGGAACAGGCTTATCTGATTACACAACACTTTATTTGCAAATGATGTTTGAAGATGCAAAATAATGAGTTTATTCTGCCATGGGAAAATATTAGATATTTAATTGGAATATTGGAAACAATTACTAAGGAAAAGCAAGAACACATAAAAGAACACTGTAGGGTATGCCATTAAAAATTAGCCACTTCAAGCTCTGTCTTCCATTTTCCCCTTCTAAAAGGTGTATGCTCTTTTTCAAGGCTATAGGGAGGCAGGCAGCAGATCCAGACCCAGGGGCTCTAATTTCCTTTCCTGTCTCTTCCCAGGTTGGAATACCCTTTACTATTTCTCTTTTCCTTATGAGTGCCTACCTCCTTTGTTCCTTTGACCCAATACAAAAGCACTCTATAGTAAAGAAGAAGCAGGTTCCCATCCAGTAGATGTTAACCTTTCATTTGGGTCTCCTACTTGGCATATCTTCACTGTTTGCTTGGTTTTTTTCTGCTATAGCTTTTGAAAAACATTGTGCAAAACCTTCAAAATCACAGAACATTGAGAAATAAGCAATTTATCATCATTTTAGCAGGCTCAGAATATTATTAGAAAAATAATAGCACCTGATGCATACTTGCATATGAAGTGTAGATTTTTTTCTAATGTGAAAACTTTTTATTTATCCACTAGGTTGGCAAGGATGGAAATTCAGAGGTTATGATCAAGAGCCGCATTTGAAGATTAATACACAGGTAGTTATATTAAAGATAATGTTAAAATGATAAAATGTTAATGTTAAAGTGATAAAAAAAAAATCAGTGAATTTCTAAGGAATAAATCATGCCAAAAATCTGACTGTTGTGCTCACTTGAATTATGAAAATAAATGGACAACAGGAATAAGGTAGATGAATTATTTTGATTTTGTAAAGCATATGGAAAAAGTGTTATGAAATCTACAAAAAGATTACATCAGGTTTGTAGAGAAGAACAAAACTTGTATGAAGTGATTAAAGAACTGTAACTAGGGATAACAAATGATTTTCATGATAAAATGTGTGATGAGATATAGAAAAAATTACTGTTAAGTATGACAATATTTCCAAGAAAGCACGAGTCCTTTAAAACTCTAGATTTTGATCCTCTTTAGGGAGCAAATCCAAAGAAAATCTCAGGAGACACCTTTGAATCTTTAGGCATACAAATCTCCTTTCAAATCCAATGGGATCAGAGTTGCATTTGAGGAAAAAAAATGTAGGGGTTTAGAACTAGTCAGATAGTCAGTTTAATTTACTGGTTCACTCAGAAACGTTTGTAAATATTACCAATACCTTGTAAAGAATTTTCATTGGTGATCCAGAAAACACATTACATACATAGGTAGTGCTAAGGTGAGAGGCAAGCAAAACCATGCGATGCTGAGATAAATAAATATTTGCCAACTGAAATCCACCTGGGGAAAATATTAGGTGTCTTAAAGCAAGATAAAAAATTAAAAACCATACACAGAGCTCAAAGGACAGCGGACTAAAGCAGGAAAAGTCTGGTGCGAGCTGGGGCCATGCGCACAGCTTGGGGTTGGCTGGGGCCATGCATGCGGGCACACACAGGTTGGGGTGAGCTGGGAATGTGCACACAAGCTGTACAGTTCTGAAACTCGGTGTTTGAATGATATCCGCAAGCACAGTGAAACCCTGGAAAGAGCAACAGAGGCAAGAATTTGGAGAGATTAAATAAAAACTACATAAAACGAGTTAAAACCTAAGGTGGTGTCCATTGAATAGCAGAGGGTCTCTGCTTCCATCAGCCAAACATCTGACTCAGTTTACATCTTCAAGGAACAAGCTCCCTTTTCCCATTTTTAAGTACTTTGATGTCCAGACTACAAATACTTCCCTTACGCCTCTTGAGAAGTGTTTTAATGCTTTTACTTGACTTTCTTGTCCATAACGAGGGCATGAAGAAAAAAAACCAAAACAGTAAAATGGATGAAAAAAGTTGACTAAATATTCCCAAAATTCCAGACAAGCTTTGTCTGAGAATAGGGCAAAGTTCTCCCTCTATTTTTATTTTAGCTGGAAACATCTGCTCACCCTTAATTGTGATACTGATAAAAACAGACAAGCATGACCTGTTGAACACAATTGGCCCTATAGTATTTCCCAGGTCCTGCAATTAATAATATGTCAAACAATGGGATATTGGTGCATGAAGAGGAGCTGCAAACAATATTTCCACAGACTAGGTGACTGCCTACAGGGTGATTTGATTTACTGAATTGAGAGGATGACACTTGTCAAAACTCGTTCCCAATTAGAATAACTTCTACCCAGATCATCAGGAAAATGTCCTGTTCAAGGCAAAGAATGCCCCTAAGGCACAAACATAAAAATAAGGGATATTATCTACTAGCATGCTATCATGGGGTTCGGAGTTAGGTCCTTACCAGCACTAGGCAGGAGTATTCCGTTTTCAGAGAGAGGAAACAGCATGTTTCACTCTCATAGCTACATGGACGTGAGGATATAGCAGGAGCAGAAGAGAAGGAGACTAGGAAGACCGAAGAAACCCAAGACTGTGTGAAAGGTCAGATCATCTGGATGGGATACCTGGTAAGGACAGGACCCAGGGTAGGGGTCTTACTAATTCAAAGCCATCTTGAAAAGGAAAACTGTTTCACATTTTTTTCACTCCTGCTCATCTTGATATCCATTTTGGCCACCTTTTCATAGAAAAGAGTGTCTGTAATTAGTGTATTAAGTACACTATATTAGCTTTGTAATGATGTTGATTAGCATTTATGGACATTAAAATATTGAATGGGAGAATGGCATGACAAATGCTCAGGCCATTTTTCTCAAATCCCATTTCAACCCCTAGCTACAAACATGATGTGTAAAGAGACCAAGAGCAGGGGGACCTTTTTCTCACCCCTGTGACCACTCTCCTTCTAAATGTTGCACCTCAAAGTGTCGCCAAGTGCTGCAGCAGACCACGGTCACAATTGGCACTCCTGTGGGTCACGAATCAGCTTCAGAGCCAAGCTGATGACTTGTCATGTCTTTTTTTTGCCTCCAATGGCAAAAGACATGACCTTACGTGTCAGTCCCATACTACCCTCGTTAATTAACCAGGCTACTACATAACCACTTCTGCTCCCTTTCACATTGCAAACTGCTGACAATTCCCTGCAGAGACTAGGAAAGTTGTGGGTACAACCAGGAAGGTACCTGCACCTAAGGCAAATGTCGCAAACCTCACTTGAGACCTACTTGAAGGTATAAGCAGTAGTTTAGTGGCACATGAGGGTGATTTTTTCTTTCCATTTTCTGTGAAACATTAGAAAACTGCGCTTTCCAGAAGTGGCTGCTTGCTTTCCATCAGAAACATATATGTGTCTTCAATTGAAGGAAAAATCAGTGCTTGAAAGAGTAACAGGGAGACAGAGCTCTCCAGGACTATGTACCACGTATGTAAGTTGCACAGATTTTCTCGGCCAGCCATTCTAAATATCGCAGTGTTTGAATGAATGATGCATATATTGTAGCTACTCATCAGCCTTTCTGGAAGAGAGCAAGATGAGCTGTGCAATTATATTAAGGTCTCAAATGTCAATTAGCAAAGAAAAAGTAGATTCTGAGCATAACAGTAGGTTTGCCAGTTGTTTTTCAAGTAAATAAAAATATTTGTGTAGGTTTGGAAAATTCTCAAAGGAAGTCTACTAATAAAAATAATCACTAAGAAATATACTTAGACTTAGAAGATAAAGTTATATTTTTGCCATCAAATGCATCATGCCATTTTCCAATTCTGATGTCCTCTGGCATGTCATGGCCTATGTCTATGCTGTCACCTCGGAACCATAGGGTGCATCTATCCTTCCTGTGAGGAATGATCATTGGACCATGCTAACACCCCAGACTTGCAACGTGACATTATATAGAGCAACTAATTAAAAATACAAACTAAGAATTATCTGTACATAAATACTTTTCTGATTTTTTTTGATTATATAAATGCAATTATCAACAGGAACGTTAGACTTCATTAATTTCTCAGTGACAAATGGCATATTTCTATGCTAAAACGGTGCCTAATTCCTCTATTTATTTTGCCTCCAAGTGTTCATAAATTTCTTTTAGGTCAAACAGCTCCTAAGCTTCCAATACTAATATATAGGATTTCAATAATTAAATTAACTACCAGAAGATTCATATGAATCAAGCACTTATAAATTCTGCTCTTAATATCAGTATGTATAACAAGACTTTATACGTTTTACGGAGATATGGAGTTGCAGACATGTGCATAGACTTGATGGCAGCCTTCACAATAAGACAGAGAATGTAAGTCTAATGTTTTATAGATCCAAGGGACCCATTAAATAATCTTGGTTTATTTCTCAAACAGCTGTTAATATGAAGTACTTAACTTGTTAATTAAAAATTTGTTGCTAATTACAGCTGCAACTTCCTACCCAGCATGACTGAAATTGCAACTGATAATTAATTATTTGAATGTGTAAATGACTGCCATGGTCATTCAGGAACACAGAAGGGTTCAATGGCACTGCTGCAGTTGGCCTTGGTGTAAAAGATGAATGGCTCTGTGCTTTCTGGCAAATTCTTTCCCATCTGGCAACACACACAGGACTCGATAACTGCAATTCCAATTACTGTTGCTATCTCCCCTGACCAGGTGCTCTCCTCATCTTCTGCATCCGCCTGGGCAACTCAGGAAGATGTTTCAAATAAGCAACAGCACTAGACTGTTTTTAAACAAATCAGAACACAAGACAATGTTATTTTCTTGCTCAATTTTAAAGAAACTGCATATGGGTAAATCTTCTACTAGTTTATTTTCTGCTGGAGCAAAGGAGTGTTCTTCAGACTCAATCTGAGTGATATGCTTGGAAGAGACGACTGGAAAAGTACTGATTGTTTAATTAATCCCAACTCGGTGACTGTCACCTAGATCCTTCTCTGGCTCCGAGACATCTCCTAAACTGGCTTTCAGAAGGGAGGAGACCCCATGACATGGCTGACCAAGCAACCATGATGTCTCTGCTCGCTCCTTTTGGGGTCAGCTCAGGCAAAATGAGTTTCCCCTTTGTGTTTGATTCACTGGTTAACATGGCATTTATTCATTTTTGGCTCCACACTCCTATTTATCAGGCATGACTTCAGCACAGTTCCCAAATTCAGTGAAGGAGTTTTTCTTGTTTGAATTCATTAGGGGTTTTTTATTTTTTTTTTTCTGAAATGTGTAAACCATTTTATAAAATGGGCAGAACTACTTTCAACAAGGCAAGCGAGTGCACGTCTCCATCTAACCAATGAGCCAAACTGAATATTAACAAGGAGGAAAAAGCCGCCTAGAAATCTGCTTGTGGCTTTGATGATTGCTGCTTACCAAAAAACTACAACTATGGGAATCCAAAAAATTCAGTTTTATCTGTTGGTTCCAGGATCAAAGTCTTTCATTTGTTCCTTTGGGGTGGTTATCTACTGTCTTTTTCTCTGGCACCTGAGAAAGCACTCTTGAAAAGTGGAGGTCCCACTCTGAGGTAGGATATTTACTGTGTAAAAGGGATGCAACGAAAGCTCAGCCACCTTAAGAATTCTGTTTTCCAGATGAGCTTACTAGATTTCAGTGAGGAGAGTAAATAATTATAGGGTAATTATAAGGGACATCACATATCCTGATATGGCACAGGAGGAACACATTATTAAGTTATATAGCAGCATAACCAGCTGGATGGGAATCCCTACAAAAAATCCAACTCTCAAGAGGCAAGTCGATGTACAGCCATAAGATGGATTCTCATCCAAAGAGGGTACTGCTTGGTCCCCAACAATTATCTTCTGGGAAATGCCATTTCATCACTGAATGGCTATTTTGCCTGATACTGTTCACTTTAATTGGTTGAAGCTATTACTGTAGTGCTGTTATGGGAATTTTTATCTTAAAAAGGTGGTGATGAGTCACCTGGTCGATTTAGCACAAATGGGAATTCACTGGAGGCTTTCTGAATGGGTAATGCCTTCCTAAACTCAGAGCTCAATTAAGCAACTAAAGAGTTATTTCCTTTAGGAGAGCTTAGGAACAGGTGGAAGTAAGAAACATGGTTTGGGTAGGAAATTCTAGCCCAGAAACTGTATTGCTGATACAGAGTTTAACAGGAAACTCTGATCAGTTGGGAGTAATTTGGTTTTATATCCTGAAAATGAAAAGAAAGTTTCAATGTACCCCTCAGAGGAAAGACCAGCCCCCACCTAGCAGAGCACAGGTTTGCACCCCCAGCCCACCCACTTGTTTAGGCAGGGAGGGAGATGCTTGTGGCGTCTTCTGGACTGTCCACAAGTCCCACCGGGAGACCTCCTGCCCATGAGTGATTTACACTGTTTTGAAGGGGTGTGGGAGTTTAGATACTCGTCCAGCCTCCTGTTGGTCCATTGTTATCAACCACCCTATTTTCTCCCCTGCACGGACAAGTAGCTAGGAACAGGCCAGGTGTTCTGGCTTCGCATGCCCACAGCATGTCCTGGTTGCAACCACAGAACAGGGAAATTCATCCTTCTGCATGAAGCCATAAAAACAGGTCTCTCAGTGTTCCTGTGACTCCTTTCCCTGTTTTCAATGCTCTGACGTTTCACTGTTAACCAGCGTAAGAGCAAAGCCAGTGTCACACTGCAGTAGCCCTCCCTGCACCAGCAGCCACAACCTCCCACTTCTGCAGCACTGATTTGCAGACTCTTTTGGGAACACCTCTCAACAAGTCCTCGCCCCGGTCTCTTCTGCCTTCAGACAGCTCAGAGCCAGGGAGATCACACAAGAAATTTCTTGTCTTCCATGTTAATAAATGCAGAAACCTGGGGGTCTTCATAACACAAAACTCAATTAAGCAAATTATTTTTTAAAGACATTTTTAAGCGTGAAGTGTTGTCTTCTAAATGGCGTGTGTTAAAGCTGTGGATGCCCATGTGAAAGATTGAGGAAAAACAGATTTTAATGACATTTTGAAAGATATATTTATGCAATATTTTCTCACTGGTTTTTGGAAGCTTTATCAAACTTGCTAGCTTCAAGGATCCACATACAAAATTAACTTTCTTTTCCCCCTCAATTTCTTTGTTTATGTCATTTGGATGGAACAATACCATCTATAAAACGTATTTACTGCTGCTATTTCCAAGCAGAGAATGGAGAAAGTATGGAAAAATTTATTCTGGAGGTGCAAGTAGAGAACTAGCAGTTGGTTTACCAGATTAGCAGAAAATACCTTGCAGCTGAGAGGCCAACCTTAAAAAGCTGTCCTTGTTCTGCCAAAAAGTAGGCTGGATGTCAAAAGAGGCAAAGACCAAGACTGGAAAAGCAATTAATCCTTGACAGTTACCTTTCAGGAATAGCATATTCCCTGATGTCATTACCTTTGCATTTAGGTTGGTTTCCAAAAAGGGTCTGTATTATTATCATACATTATCACTCTTGGAAAACGCTAAAACACAGTCTTACAGGAGCTGCAGAACATGTGCCTGGTTCCATTTTGAAGGCGGCCAGAGTGTGAATCTTAGACTAAGGGACAACTTTGATGCCACTAACCTTGGGAGGGAATTGCATTCCCACAGCATTCATTAGGTGTAATGGAAGTGGAAAAGTTGGTTAGAAAGAATGAAGATACTAAAATAGCATAGAGAATAGGGGGGTTATTTTTACACTCCAGTGCACATGGAGTGCCCATTAATTTTAATAGGAGTTTTGCACTGCAATTATTAATGGAAGAACGTGCCCTGTTGTATTCTTTTATGGGACTCTGGCCATACACGGTGACATTGCAAAGGAAGGCTAAGAGTACTGTCAGAGTAGAGGGAATGGAGAAAGGAAGACTGATGTAGCTGTAGTAAAGAGGGCCCTATAATTTAAACTAAGAATACTTAAGAAATGGGGCTAGGGTTGAGGTCAGATTTGAGGAAGTCTCTGAGAAGACATTGTCCTAAGGAGAGAAGGTCAGGGAAGGGGACTGTGCTGCTAGAAGTTACTGTGGAAAACCTGGCAACTTTTCTAGATACACCAGGATAATACCTCAGAAGAGATCACCCAGCTGTTGAAACAAACATTTCAGGCTGCCACCAACCTGGGTACCTGGCTGTGTTCAGAAACCTTGAGATGGAGGATTAATGGGTGCCCTGGGATGCAGTGCACTGACATCATGACGGATGCTCTGTGGCACAAACTAGGTCTCTACCTAGGTCTGCTGGGTGGGTCAGCAGAGTCTCAGGAGGCCAAACTCTGCCCTCCTTCTCCTCCTAGGTCAGGAGATGCTCTCAGCTGTCGTGCTGGGAACCTGTCTCAGTCTGCCTTTGTACATGTCCTGCCTATTACTGTTACAGCTGATGTTTCTGGAGTACCATGATGGCATGATCAGGGACTATAAGCTTACAGAGCTATGGGCAATAACCAGTCCCAAAAAGCCAAAAACATTAAATGCGTATAGACAAGATGATGTGAAGTACAAGTGAGCCATCACATCAGGCTGCAGTCATACCACACAGAGCTAACCCAATCGTTGCTGATTGCCTTTGCTACATGTTATGAAACACTAACACTTACATAGTGTTAGAATCCTTGGTTTTATTTTGTGGCGTTATTTTTCATTAAATTAAATTCTTACAAACATCAGTTTAATTTTCCTTCATTACAGACATTTTCCTTAATATAACAAAGACTTAAAGGAACATAAAAAGTAAATTATTTCTAAAATCCTGGCCCTTTTATGCCCGCTAACATTGGCTTTTCTGAATCAGACAGTAGAAGTTAAGATTTATTGAGTGACATCTGGTTAATTAAATGTCTATTTCCTATGGTGTGTTAAAGCAATCATAATGCAGAAAGTCAACATTGAGAGAGTAATTAAAGTGCACCTAAAGAGCAGAACTAACCTTGTAGTTCACTGTAATTAGGAACAAAATGGGAACAATATGTTTAGAGAATTACCTTCTTTATTAGGTTGCCATCGACAGAAACCTGTTTATGTATTTGAAATCTCATTTTGCAAGCTTCCATTTTACTTTTACCCATCTGTGCAACTTAATACCTCAGCATGGATGGTTATCTCAGGAGTAAGCAGAGCTCAGTTCTGTTTTCAAGACATGTTATTTCAGGGGCACTGCAGTTACTTGGGAGTGCAGCATCTCTTTCTAGGGTTTCAGTAAGTTTTCTTTGCCAGCATCAGGTGTAGAAGATTTAGAAAATTAACAATAGTATTGCAGTCATTGGTAAATTCGTGTTAGAAAGCATAAAGCTAACATATCACCAAAATATATAGTGGGTTTTTTTCCCTGGGCTTCTATCAGACTGTGCTTGATAAGGCCTCAGATGCTTGTCCTGAACAGCAGATTTCCAAGTGCATCTGGGTGCCAGAGAGAAGCAGAGCTGGGATGGTAGGGAATAAATGAGGTCAAACTGGTCAGGAAATTTTCTCTAGTGAAATAAAGCAATTGTACCCCTAAATTAAATAGAGATGGGTGATCTGTACAGACCATTAGGTCTCATCCCTATTTAGTTTGCAGAGGTGGAGGTGGCCATTCAGCCTTTTCACATCAGGCCTCATTGCCCACCTGAGCCCTTCACTCAGAGCAACGTCCCCACACACCTCCTCCCTCAGCAATCACTTTCTCGATAGCTTGGGACACCAAATCCTTTGCCAGGAAGGGTAAACTGGACCCTCATTTTCAATATAGCCAACCTGGAGGAACCCAATGAAAAACTTCAACTGAGACCCACGAAAGTATGAGGAGTGACCTAAGAAAAGTTGGTTTAAGCACTCTGAGTCATAAATGGCTTGTTATGACAACAAATCCAGAAGTTAAATTATGTTTCAAAGATTCGTGTTTAAAGACCTACTGTTCAGAGTAAAATAAAATTAAAAAATCACCTAAATCTAAAACCCATGAAGCAGTCTCAAGGAAAACTGTGAGGTACTTTGATTTTCTTTTCATCAATGAAGATAAATTTATTAAAGATGCTTGCTCTGGGCTGCCTTCTTAGTCTGCCTAATGTCATAATTCTCCTTGACTTGTCAGGCTGGTTGCAAAAGGAACGATTACAATGTCTAATATTACGGCTTTAAGGCATGAAGAGCAGGATCAAGTAAATATTTATATATTAAAACTGTATTTTTATTCCAATGAATAAGAAAAATATCCTTTTTAAAAAAAAAAAAAAAAAAAAAACATGATTATAACTGGCAAGATAATACAAGGCAGAGCTTTACCTGCACACAAGGTATAGAACAACTTGGAAAAGAAGATATGATTGGGACTGGCACTGGATTGCTGGCAGGAGCTCCCATCTGGTGTGACAACATCAGGCATAGTGATGGCTGCAGGATAGAAACACCCAGAGCATCAGCTTTTGAGCTCTGCGCTGCATCTGGAAGAGGAGAAATAAGGCAAATAGAAAACTCCCAACAGCCCACACTCACGTAACATCAGTGCCTACCTGAATAAAGAAAAATGCTCAAGCTAAAGACAAAGTGGAGACATTTTCCCTGCCCAGCTACAGCCACCATGGTATATGTTTGCTCACAAGAGCTCCAAGGATTCAGACGCTATGTTTTGCTTTGGTAGAGTATCCATGCCTTTATTTTTACCATTTTCAAAACATCTCATTCCCTTTCCAAGGAGATTTTTAGAAGTCTGTGTGACAATTCCTCCATCACTCTCTGCCTGTGCCTCTTGTGTCAACTTGTCATGGCTCTAAACCTGTTCAAATCAAAGGCTTTATTATGTGAAATAATGCCATGTGATTAATTTTATATTACTAGTCTCAGCTCATCTTTCCAGGCTGACTCTCTCCTTGATATGTGCCAGCTTCAGGTTTCCTGAGATCTATCTTTCCTGATGAAAGTTTTGCCACTTGTGAGATATTCCTTATTTTTAATAACTATTTCGATTTTAAATAAAATACCACAAATAAACAGCACAGTTTCTTGTTCCAGAACAGAATAAATGTTGTAAGTTTGCTCACAACTGACATTAGTCTTGCAGGGTCTGTATGCAGAGGCTGTTATGGCCATATGCTCTTTAGCCATGCACAAGTTACCTTTTTCTGTTCCCCATTTTAACCTTGCGAAGCTCCTCTGTTGCCTTTGGAGGAAATTGTCCTGATTTGTCCACCCAAAATCAAGCTCAAAGTCAGCCCCTAGATTCAAAGAGCTCTTTTAAATAAATTGGTCTCACAATACCTTTCTTTATAAATCGTTAGCATTCCCATTTTAGGTAGAAGATAATATATGCAACACATTAATGCTCTTTACAGAACCTTTTGTGTTTCTTTTTAAACTGAACAGACCTAAGACTACATCTAGTTTTCCCCCAACTCTCGCATTCTAATAACTTACTTAGCACACTATTACCATATCGTACATTACTTTTATATTACCTCTTTTTTGCTATTTTATTTTCAAAATTGCCATTCTGCCCTTTTCTCATTTCTCAGAACTGCTTTGTACTCTGCTAGGAATTTATTCAAGTAAACATTAAGGTTGATCCAAGCACCTTTTATCTTTTTTTTTTTCTTTCTCTTGAGAGGTATAGGAAAAAGTGAATGAAACCAGTAAGTTTTAGTCTCAATCTTTCAAATCTTTTCAAGCATAGCAGACTTTCTTGTCACCTCACATCCCAGCACAAAACAAGTAGCTTATACACACAATAGGAATGACCTCAGGACGCTTTTAACAGCTCCCTCATAACCAGTCTCTTTCAAAATATCACCAGCAGCACTATGCCTCTGCTCTTCTCCATGGTGGGCACTATGAGGAAACCACAAGGGTTAAGAAACCATGAATCCATGGAGGAGGTGTAAGAATCTATGAGTTGTTGCCCTGAACAGACTCTGGCTAGTCACATAAAGTGAGTATTGGGGAGACAGCTCAAAGCCAAAGCGATAAAACAAAGTCCTTATTCATAGCAATAGTACTCATTATCAACAAAACCAACAAATCCAATGCTCAGATCTGCTTAGGTCACTTTGTGTTTACATGACACAGCAACTCAAAGCAGAAGAATCTGTAGAGCTTGGGGGATTTCTCCCACATACACAATATTTCGCTCCATGGGGTGCAGTCCCAACTTCAAGACTTAAAGACTTAAGAGTGGCACAAAATCCAGGACATACCTAAGGGCATTTGACCCATCAGGTACATTCCTGCATCTCATTTCTAGTCTGAAGTTATCTAGGTGTTGTGTCTACCCAATTTTTGCCTTGGCCTGTTAACTTAGAGCTTTCTGTCATGAGAAGTCTTTCCAGGAATGAGAAGCCAAGTTGCAAAGCGCTGAGTGATCACGAGCTTACAGTCACTCCTGTCCCCTCTGTTGTGGCTCTTCTTGAACAGCACTTTGGTACGTGAGTACTTCTCACTTCTCTGCCTTCTAGTCAAGTGCAGATTTTTAGACTTCAAAGTGAGTCCTTAACCAGGACACTGGTTCAGTCAGGTTTCCCAGTCCACCCTGGGAAGGAGACTCATTGCCACCTTTATGACAATGTTTTTTTCCAAAAAAATGGGGAAACACTCACCTTAAGTTCAGATGAGTTTGGTCTGAGGACCCAGAACTTTTTTCTTTCACATTCAAACATGGTCTAACGTAAATGCATATACATTTTACCTGTAGCTGTTTACCTACCCTAATCAATAAGCTGTTTTGATTGCTCACATCTTCTCCTAACCTGTCCCTTGACTACTGTGCTTCCAGATGTGTGGTGCCCCGGACTCCAAGAGACTTTGAAAAGGTGCCTCGCTCAGGATGCACAGGGAGCATCTGGATGAAGATATAGATTCAGTCTTCCTTATAGGTTAAGCGCTTCAGTTGCTAAGGCATTCTGCAGAAGGCAGACAAGGATCTTGCCATCATCATGTCTGCAAGTGACATATGCAAATTGTAAGCACACTCCCAAATCAGGGATGATTTAAGTGGCTTTAGCTCCATTTTGATAATCAGGTGTTTTAAGCAATAGTATTTAAAACAAAACAAACTTTTCCTCTTTGTCTAACATCACATTTTTATTTTCATTCAGTATTAGTTATTGAAAACCAAACATGAACTTTTAGGGGAGTGTTGGTTTTTCTTTTTTCTTTCCCTTTTTTCTTTTTCTATCATCAAATGGCTGTTGTTTTCAAATTTTACTACTTTTCTTTAGATTCTCTGAAATTCTGAAAACATTCTCAAGCTTGAATACCCATTTTAAGAGTGATAAAGTGGCAATCCCAACTTTAATTTTTCTATTTCTTCCTCTAAGGCTTCCCAAAAGTGGAAGAAATCTTGAAAAGTTAAGAAGTGAAAAAGAGATTAAGAAACAAAGAGGAAAATCCGTCTGAATGCAATTCATTTTATTGCACTCGCTGAAAAAACATGTGCACACAGTTGGGAGTTGTGTAGGCTGAGATGGAGAATCACCTGGAAATAATTTTAAAAATAAAAACTATTCCAAAATTGTTCAGAAAGTAATGTTTTTCTCTTTGAATGAGCTTCCAATGTTCTAGAGAACTATATTCAAGTCATAAACAGAAACAAATATTCTGAAGTCATCCTTGAATTGTTCATTTTAATTTTGATTTTGTGAAAAAGAAGTCCCAAAGGGAACAAAAGAGTCATTAAAGCATCCATTTGGGGAAATTAAAAAAAAAAAAGGGAAATGTGTGCATGGCCACCAAACCTCTGTCTTGGAGCTGTTATATTTCATACAACTCAAGGTTTGCTTGTCTTTACATTCCACTCAAATCATTAGATTTCAAAGGCAAATCTTCTTCTAGATGAATAGTCTTATATTCCAACCACCTGGTAAAGTAAATGTCAAAGCAGGTTCCAGTTTACCAAAATACTCTAAATGAAAACTAGAGGTGTCTACAAATACTGAAGCGAGGGTGCTATTACATTTGAAACTAGCAGGAAAGGGAAAAAGCCCAAGTATAATTCTAGGGCATGAGAGTCAGTAGCTGGAGCAGACTGACATTTGTAGTAGAAGGGAGATTCTCCTTGCACAGGGTGCAACCTGCAACATGTCACCCAATTGCTCCTGTGTCAAGACAGCAAACAATATTATAGACTCTACTGCAAAATTAGAATATCATACCAGTACAACTAACAGATACTCAAGAAAGTAATTAATTGGATTGTGTTGATTTAAATCATTTTAGAGGAAAAAATCACTGCAACATTGTAAGTAAAAGTTATTCCACTTATCAATCCCAGTGATTCAGCTTTCTAGGAGGGATTATATGAATCAAGAGGTATTATGAGAAAAACACACAGGTGTGAGGGTAACAGTTAAGGAGTTAAATTGAAAGCTCTTTAATGAGGAAGGTAAGCAGACCACATGATGGTTGCTCCAGCATAAGAGAGAATGAAGGAGAAGCAACGCAAGTAAATCCAGGAGGAGCTGAGTGTGTACTGCGTTTTTGTTTTAAATACTTTCACATCCTGTATGCTTTAAAAATCTTTTGTAGCCCATGAAACACTTTCATCCATACAATATATCTGAGAGAGATCTATCGACATATGCATCCCTCTTTGTAGTAGTCACAGGTCTAGGTAGAAGCTTTGCCTTTTAGCACCCTTTAGATATAGATGGCAGGTGGTGGCAGCATCTTGCATTATTTATTTGTAATTCTGGGGACATAACTCGCACTCTGAGTTTGAGGAGCTCTGTATTGACTGGCTGCTCTGGCTAATCTCACACCAGCAAAACTGCTACTGAATGCCGCTGTGCCCGTGAAAACCTTCTATGACTTCTATGCTCACCAGGACACGAGTCCTCCACGTTCCTGGGGCCTCATTCATCGCCCCTCAGATTCAGTGGAAGTCTTTCAGTGGATGACAAAGCCCAGTGAAAGTAATGTCATATTCAGACCACTACATGCTAAGAGCAAAAACAATTAGCACAGAAGCAGTTGATGGATTACCATTTCTCACTTGACCGTAAACTTTTCTGCTTCCCTCTCACTCTCAGAATATAGAAATACCTCTATAATTTATCTAAATTAAATTAAGTAAACCAGTAAGTTAATGAATTGATACGTATTAAGAGCAGAAGGGACCTCTGTGATTATGTATTCTGCTCTTCATAATAAGGATGTGGAACATAACCCAATTATTGCTGGGTTGCTATTGTCAAATGTCATGGGGCGCTGCCAGCATACACCTTCTAGAGGGACACACAGGCTTGATTAAAGACTTCAGGCCACGGCAATCCACAGCAAAGGATGTCGTGTATCTTTGGTTGACTACATCATGTTAAAAACAGTCATCTTATTTCCACTTGGAGTTTGTGCTGATTTGGTTCAAGGCACGTGTGAAATCTTTCAGTGCCAAACTGAAGGGATACCAGACCCCTCTCTGCCAATGTATGCCATTTTAGACTATGATGATGTGACCTCCTAAATGAAAATTACAAGCAAAGACCTTTGCGTTTCCTGAAGACAATAATTAACATCTATCAACCCTAAATTAGAAGAAGAAATCTGTACAAGCATTATAATAGCTTGCAGGAAGTCAAACTAACATTCACTGCTATGTTTTAAGGGGAAAAAGCATTCCTCCTCCTGTTTTGTATGTACTACTATTTGTTGAATATTAAAATATTTAGATGTTAAATTCCTATTCTCCCCACAAGGCATTATACTGTAATATATATGCAAAATATGAAAACAAAAATAAATTTGCCTACACATCAGCATTTCAAACGCTCATTAATGCCAGGACAAACAAAACACTGTGTTCCAGTCCTCTCTACATCATCTGTCATTTGGATACACTGAGTATAATGAGGCAGAACCTTAATGTTTGTAGGGGGAAAAAAAGTTAGTTTTTATCTTACATTTACAACAAACATGATACGAAAGCCCATAACGGGGAGAGAAGGTGAGGGCCCCAGCAGAAAGCTCCAGGCCTGGATAGTGAGGACATAGGACCAGAACATAGATGCCCTCCAGAAATTACTTATTCCATATACTCACCAGTACTTTCTGGTGCTTCTGCCACTGCCTTTGATCCATCTCCTTACTCTGTTTGGTCCTCTCCTCTTCAGACCAAGACACTCAGGGGTCTACTTTTCCTTAAGAGCTAAGGGCCAGAAAAAATTAATTTATTGGGCCAGTATTTTTTAGTGCTACACAGTAAATCTTTACCTACTGTAACCACAGGCAGGTAGACTGAGGCCTGTGGAGATCACCACTCAGTGACCAGATTTAGCCAGAGTGCAGCTTTGGGATGTGTCAGGTGAGATGTACCTGGACAATACCCAATAGCAAAGACTGTGTTTCAAGGAGTAGAATGCTCCTCAACAGCATGGACATTTTGTTTTCACACCTGTTCAAGTAGCGTTTGCTGTACCATGTTTCCTGGAAAATACGGGGTTAGGGCCCTTCAAGTGCACAGGTACAGTAAGTAATAACTTAAGTAACTACAATGATAATGATGGGCTCCCCAGTACAAAAGAAATATGGAGCTACTGAAGAATACACCATAGAGGTGATGAAAGCCCACAGAGGTGATGAAGAGCCACAAAAAAATGCTTAGCCTGGAAAAGAGAAGGGAGGGATCTCAACAGTGCATATACATACCTGAAGGCAGGGTACAAAGAGGAGGGACCTGAGCTCTTTTCAGTGGTGCCCAGTGCCAGGACCAGAGGCAGCAGGTACAAACCAAAACACAGAAGAATCCCTCTGAACATCAGGAGGCACCTTTTCATCGTGAGGGTGACCGAGCACTGGCACAGGTTGCCCGGGAAGGCTGTGAGGTCTCTACCCTTGGAGATATTCAGAAGCCACATGGACATGGCCCTGGGCAACCAGCTTTAGGTGACCCTTGGTGTCACCCAGAGGATGAACCGTGGGCTGGACCAGATAACCTTCAGAGATCCCTTCCAGCCTCAGCCAGGCTGTAATTCTGTACATTTAATTTAAAAAATGTAACCAATTACTATTTTGGTCTGTATAAGAAAAAGGGATGAAGTATGTTTATGAAAAGTAGAATTCACTCATTTCTTCATTTCTCAGGTGTCTGAAGTATTCTGACTCATGACAGGTGGGAAAACTTAAGGCTGACATTATTTCAGGTTATGGTTTGCAAGGAAGTTTCTGATGGGACAAGATGGGATTGGATGACAAAATGTTCTGGAAACCCTGATTCTCACCTAAACTATCCATTTTGTGAGACCAGGAGTCACTACAAATAATCAATTCACTGCTGTCCTCACCTTTTCCAAAGTAAGTCCCAGAAGGGTTCTGTTATGACAAAGTACTCTGTTGGAAAGGTCTGACGTTTTCCATTTATTTTGTGTAGAATAAACTACATTTAAAAAAAAAAAAAAAAGGGAATATGAAACCTCACCAAAACCATGGTGATTAAGAAAAAATGAACAATTCTGGGACATGTTTCCATCTGCAAAAGTAGCCAAGTAAAGAGAACAGTCTGCAGAATATTATGGTAATTGACAGCAAATTAGTTTTAAAATATGTAATTAAATCACCTTTTCTTGCTTTTCAGAGGTACCTGGAGTACTTTATGTGAGGTACTTTACTTTTTGGATTCTTCTATTGTGTTGTAAGAATGAAATTTTTAATGCTGCTCTTGATATCAGGAAAAATTAGAACAGAATAATTAGCCTTATAAAAATTTCAGGTCAGTAATAAATGCATTGGAAAGTTTTATATTCTTTCTTTATTCACCAAGATCTTGAGTGGCTTTTAAATCCTCTTGTATCTTCCCTGTTTTCCCCAGCCTCATGCTTTGAAATCTGAATGCCATCTGAATGGTTCAGTAACATAATACCAATTTCCAAAAATTATGTGTTCTGTTGAGCATCCCCCACACATAAGATGACAGGCAGCTGTGTTAAAACTGGAAGCTGAGGATATGTAGCTACTGCTCTGATTTGTAACCTTTTCTTCATGCTTCATTCCCATAAATCGTTAAGCAAGATATAAGTCACCAGAAAGTTACTTCCTTCTTCTTAGATCTTTGCCATTCTCTCTTTGCCATCAGCAGATGGTGTTTAACTCAAGACAGAATAATTTTAACTTGCAGGCATGACAATATAACGATTCAGGCATAAAAACAACCTGTTTCCTATATAGACCATACAAAGTGACAGTCCTACATTGACTAATGTGCAGCTCCAGCATGGCCAAAGATGACATTTATATGTGTCAGAGATGCACCATGAGTGTAAGGGGCAGCTGTGTTTGACTGAAGCACTGCCATTTCCCTTGGGATATAGACAGAGAAGGAGTAAGATTTCCTCTTGACTGCTGAGTTTTGAGAAATTATGCCAATCTGTATGCAGACCTACTTACCTCATTGGCCATGCATGCGTGTTTCTTCCTTGTATGTTCCCTAAACAAATCGAGATGGACTGTAAAAAACAAATCCCCTGAACTCAACATGCACCCACCTCATTACTGCTGAGTCTCTGGGAAGGCTCCACCCCAAAGGGTGCTTTACAGCTTGACCCCAGCTAAGCAGCAGTCACTCAAAGGACATTTTTTCTGGTTTCCACGCAGAAAGAACCCCACTGAATTCCACCCTGCCACCACTGGTCCTCACGGGAGTTTATGACCCACATCAGTGGCACCAGTCTTCCTTTTCCTCCCACAGAAAATCAAGGCACGCCTCAGAGCAAGCGGTGCTCCCCTTTCCAGAGGGAGGCAGCCAGTGTCACCACTGGGACCCCACTTTTGGGGATGGCAGCACAGGAAGTTGACGTCATTGGTTGTCACCAACAACTAAAGAATAGAGAATCACAACTTTTAAGCCACGTGGCATCAAAACCAGTCCCTTCATATTCAAGATGTTTTCAAAGACTTGTTGAAATAAGCAGCCTGCTTTTCTCAAGGCATCATCTGTCCTCCAGCACCATTTCTTTTCTATCACATTAGGCCACATGTGCACAACACAACTTATGCTGGTTGTACTTGGCTTGGTGGAATCTGGATCACATCTTGCATAGACGTTCCCACACTTGTTTCCCTTTGCCCATCCAGCCCATCTTACTCTGTATATTATCACTGTTACTCATTGTTTTTTTAAATTCAGAATCCATCTGCTGAAAAAATATATAGGGCTTTAACCCCCAAATTCACACCTCCCAGAAGGCCAGATTTATTGAAAAGATCCGTTCTAACACTATTTTTTCTTAGAATCATAGAGTGGTTTGGGTTGGAAGGGACCTTAAAGAACATCTAGTTCCAACCCCCCTGCCATGGGCAGGGACACCTTCCACTAGACCAGGTTGCTCAAAGCCTCATCCAGCCTGGCCTTGAACACTTCCAGGGATGGGGCATCCACAGATTCTCTGGGCAACCTGTTGTAGTGCCTCACCACATTCTCTGTGATTTTTTTGTACTCTTTCTGTGCTGTATTGTTCCTGTTTGAATAAACCATGAATAAAAGGGCCCCCACTAACAAGTCAATGTATAAATCTACGTTTTTAGCGTCTTTGAAAAAAGCTACAAGAATCTTACAGGTAAGAGTAATCATATCGTGCTAGTTATTTTTAGGTTTTGCCACTGTTGATGGGTCAATGAGTTTGGTGTGTGGCTAATACTTCTGCTGCCTGCCTTGACCACGGCAGCAGGGTTTCATCTCCACATCTCCTGATGGCCAGAAAATGCTTAAGCTTGATCATTGCTTTAAAAAAATCGTGGGAACTTATCTATTAATACCAAGCTTCCCACAGAAAAACACTTAGCAAAGACAGTACCATTACAGCCAGGTGATAAATGGGGATGGAGGAGGGTGGCTCATTGATATTGCCAATAACAAAGGTGAGCCAAGAAAGGGGGGATACAGGAAGTCTTTACCATCAAGTACACAGCTGATTTGGCTCACCCACCAAAGAATATTTCCTGTCTAAATAGTTCCCAAACCATTTTTTGTGCAGGATAGGAGCTACAGGCAGAAGGCAGGACAGTGCTGTCTGGCTGTGCACATGCAGGTTCTGGAGATGCTCTCAGATGTGGAAGTCTTCCCGTGACAGCACTCCTCAGACAGCTTTCATTAGAAGGGGCTCATTTGCACTGTAGGGCCCCTCCTCACAGGAGTCACAACAACCAGAAATAGACCGTAGTTAGTGCAGAAAATAAAATGCCAACATCTGATTAGTGTAACAAGGCCACTGAAATATTCACTCCTCGGTACAAATCTTATGTGGCAACAAGGATACACTGTCAGATAGTAAGGAAAAGCAGCATTGTTTAAGATAAATTTTGTTTTCCTCTTCTCTGAAAGACGCAACATGATTTGCAAAGACTTTTGTGTTTATGCAAAAAATGGGTCTACCATGGCACATCTTATTTCTCTGGAAACTCCAAATATCACCTCCTTCGCTTTTAATCTGCATGCTCCTCCACAGATTAATGGGGCCTAATATGAATGAGAATCAGCCTCCAGTTGCCCTTTCACTGTACACTATCCCTTTTGTGGAATCTGGTAAAACACCCCACTTAACAAAGTCCTGGGCACAGCACTAAGTGATCGGTTCATTCAGTGACTTTTATAACAATAGAGTTTTAGGTCAGAGAGCTGATGCATCTTTAAATCTAGAAATTGAAAATCTCTTTTAATAGAGTAAGGTCTCTTATTCCAGCCATTTAAGGGTACATCCACAAAGACTTGCATCCTATAATTAGAATTTGTTCTCTAGGAACTGCAAACATAACAGAATGGGTCAAGCACAGGGCAAATCTGTGGTCTGCCTGGGATAAAGCTGAACATGAGCTTGTTTATGCCAGGCTGCAGAATGAATGGAATACAATATGACAAAACAACTATGCTGTTCTCACTTGGCAAGAGCCAGACAATGAAGTTACTGCAAAGCTTGCAAAGGTGGAGCTGGCAATATAGTTCATTTTAATAAATTGTACCACATTAGACATTTCGTCTGTGTAGAGCTAGTCAGAATTCTGTCCAGTGAGCTATGCCACATCCTTTTAACACCTAAGAACAGGCAGTAGAAAGTATCATATACCTACACATATATACACACACATGCACATATACATCTATACTTTGTAGAAGCAGCAGCTGGCAGAGTGTTGGGATGCCACCTATGTGAATAGAAGCTTTCCTCCTACTCCTTCTTCCTCGCCATTCCAGCTTTCTGTCAAATTCTACTTCTGTACCACCTATTTAAGTATGTAAGCTATGCTTTGTACATAAATATATTTAGAGACCTTAATCCTTACGATTCCAGCTTTCTGTCAACTGCTGCTTCCACTGCTAAATACACAGAAATGCATGTTGTTCAAGACTAGTGTTTGCTCAGTATCATGAATATTAAACATCCAGAACAACTTCTGGCTCTTACTAGGTACTTGTTAATATATGACAGGTAGTCACAATGTGCTAGTTAGTAACTACACCGTGCTTGAGAGATATTTTTTCTCCATTCATAGATATAATTAAACTAAAAAAAATCCCAAACCTCATTCCATTTTGGAAAAAAATTGAGAGAGTGAGGAAAAAACCAGAATATGACATTTTAATCTGAGTCAAAGATTAAAAAAAATACATCATTCATAATTTCACAGCTCTTTTTCCTTCTGATTAGGAAACAGAAGTTTGAACTATGAATATAGATGAATGAATTTGGCACTCAACTGGCTTCTGCAAAAAAAAGTTGTAATACTTGATAAATGTAAGTAAAAAACATGTTATAATGAATGTGAAATAGTATTTGCCCTTCTGGAAAAGCAATCCCCTTTGGTAAATATGAAACGATGACCCTACCATTATCAGCCCGTTTCAGAAGAGCACAAACGCTCTGCTGCTTAGGAGTTGTGTACTGTGGTGCATTATATCCTGGGGCCTGAGAAGCGGAACTGGGCTGGTGGCACAGAAAATGTGGTGAACCTCTCACCTCACAGCTCTATCCTGCATGCAATCACCTCCTCCTTTTTGCTTCCTGCCAATCTGCCTTGTGATGAATATCGAGGAGTAGTTGCTTATTCAATTCTCCATCCCAGTCACAATTTCTTAGGCCTTTTACTCGTCTCTAAAGTCAACAGCAACCTCTGCAGCCTTTCATCCCATGTAAACTGTAAACATCCCAAACCACTGGATTTCACATGGTATATTGGAATTCACATTTACATCCTCCTTCCTGCTTGATACTGACTATAGATCCTCACCTTACCTTAGCCATTTGGAATCCCTGATGTATTAAGTTCTCTAATGAGTTTTTGGAAGTCACAAGGAGACAATGAATCCATCCTAGTAGTTAAACTCTATTAACTCAAGCTTTCCTTCTTCTTTCACCTCCTGAAAATCTGCACTTCACTACTGTCTTGATCCAAGACAAAATTCTGTCTTGAAAATGACTGATGATCTCTTCCTGAAATTTCTGACTTTTTGATCTTAGGCATAAGCCTTGGCTTGTATAAACTATTGTACCAACCACTGAAAACCAGTCGGTGAGGTCTGCTAGTATCCTAGTCAGTGAAGTCAGAGCTAGTTTGACCTTCACAATTTCAGAAAGTGATGAATCTACTTAAATAAAATGTGTGTATTCAGACTGATATCATGCAGCCAGATCTTCCCACTCACCCATAGGAGGCAGGAGAAATTCTTCAGCAAGACAGAAGCAAGGAGAGAAAGGTGTCAGCTGTGAAAAAGGGGTGGTTTTTAGCTTGGGTAGGAGCAAGAATAGGAAATAGAGACAGAGCAACAAGAGTTTTCTGATACTTTACATAAACCTTGTTTAAAAATCAACTGTTGCTGATACTGTTTCTGCTGGTGTCTAATTAAAGTATTAAGAGCAGAGACAAGTCTTGGCAGAAACACTGGAGCTACCCACTTTAATTTCTTAGCCATAAATTTGTGGCACTAAATTTTAGAATAAATTCAAAAAAGAGGAGATATGTTAAAACAATGCATTTTAAAAGCCCCATGTCATGTTACATTTACTCTTGAAACATTACAGATGAATTTCTGACAGCAGAAGATGATATGTATGCATTCATGTATTTCCTAAGGAAAATTACCACCAAAAAGCCTCCTTCAAGGAGAAAAAAGCCTGGTCAAATATTTCAGTATCAGGAGAGGTGAATTTTCTGGGAGAAAATATTGTGATAGCAAGCCAAAAAATTCTGTTGATGAGACAATGTGACTTTTGTCAATCATGGAAAATAAAATCTGGGTTAGTAAAAAACTGGACACAGAGGCACCACCTTAGAGACTTTCTGGTTTTTTGTTAGGCTATAACTTTTAAATTAACATGGAAGTTTCTGATCTTCTGATACTTCTTGAGAATGCCTCCTTTTGTTGTCTATTGCTATATGTGTGATAACAATAAAAGCTGAGGTATTTGGGACTTAGAGCACTAAACTCAGACTTGAGAAGGAAGAATCACTGCTCAGACATATCCTTCCCATACAGTCCAAAGCACATCCTACAGACCTCTCCAACATCCACTGCCTTGGCCCAGCAGCTGGCTTTGCACAGGACATATGCTGCAAATAAGCCACCAGACAAGGGGACAACAATGGTCTCACCTGGGGCACCCCACAGTCAGGCTAGGAAAAAGCCCTGGCCATGCACCTGGCCAGCACAGTAGACACCTCCTTGCATGAGAGGCAAGAGGATGGAGAGATGGACACCGGGCTCCCCATTAAAGATTTGACAGGTCAGGAGAGCCTTCAGCTGTCGGAAGGGCTTGGTAGGGCATCACAGATGCTGGTGGCTGATGTGGATCTTCACACCTTGCTGGAAAAGGTCTGTAATTCCCCAGCGTCCCAGCTGGATGGCAAGGCAGATGCAGAACTAATTGCTGCTCAGGGAGGAACATAACAGAAATGTCTACATAACATAGTCCTTAACTTACTTTTTTTTTTTCTTTTTTTAATAGAGGGGCTATTAAAAAGGATGTTTTGTACCTTTCTGAGAATTCCAACTCCACATCTGAGTTTCAGCTCAGTTTTCCGTTCAATTAGGGCTATTAAAGTGATCTCGACATTTGAGAAGTTAAGATGATTTACAGAATACATAAGTTTGAGCTCAGTAGATAAAAGAAGCTGTTTTTTCTTTGTGAGCTTTATGGATTTGATACTAAAAAAAGGCAGTGTGTCCTAGTCAAATACTCCCTGTTACAATGCCAGATGGGAATCTGGCACTGGAAGCTGGAGCTAGCAATAGGCAGGAGTCCTGATTTGTAATGTGAAAGGCTAAATAATAGTCAGAAATAACTGTCAATCACTGATAGAGATGGAACCATTTTAGTAAAATGAAGTCTAAGTAGCACATCTGAATAATTTATTGTGGCAGCATAATCTGCAGATTTCAGCTGTGATTACAATATAAGACTCTATTAAAGACTAAAAAGTACAGAGAATAAAGCTCAGAATAAATCAGAATCGTAAAGCCACTGTCAGCTTGAGGAGAGAAAAAGTTCTCAGTAGAAACTAGCTAGAGCTGTGCACCGCAGAAGTAATTTCAGGAGTTGCTGGGAATTTGGTCCATGAATTTTGATGACAAGTTAGACATCTAACTAGTGTCCTTGGTTCTTCTTCAGAAAAATGTTGTAATTCCTTGTGAAGTTAATGCAAATTGTGGGCATCAATGTTTCTGATAACCCAAACACTTAGGCATACAGCTTTCAATTTGTCTTCCACAAAATTCAACACTTGGACATTGCCACAAAAAGCCTGGGTATTTCTGAGGAAAGTCATCATGTCTGCAGGTTGTTGAGTTTTTGACAGACAAGACTAACACAGTAAGCCCTACTCCTTTCTTCTTCCTCTCAATTCTACTGTATTATCAATATTAAGTCAAATTAAATACTAAATAAAATACTGAAAACACTGCTCTTTACAGGTGGATTATAGTCAGCCAGCTGGAGTTAACTCTTTTTCCAGTGACGAGAGACCAGAATTCTACATTTTCACCTCAGCAACTACTTTATGTGATGAGCTCTAATTTGCCCTGACATGCTTTTTGTTAATTAGACAGCTGTATACAGCATAGTGGAGTTTTTTTAGGCTTTTGAAGGTACAAGTGGTTTCAAATCCATCCCCAAAACATAACTTTGGAGACAGCAACTGACTCCTTTCATGTAATGGGGTCTCAGTCAACGATGGTATCTTCTGGGCAGCTTATGATGAGTATATAGAAAGAAATCAGGGCTTGCTGCACAGGCTGTGGGAAACACAGGACTGAAGGAAAAATGAAAAAGGCAGGGGTCCAGATTAAAACCTGATGGATAGAAACATGGCAGTGATGTTTGCACAGATGTCTCCCAGTGGAACCTGTCTTTGGTCTCTCCCTGTTAAGGTTGTGATGAATGACATGGAAGGAACAAAGACTGCTGTAGATTCAGCAAGGAGAGCATGTAGACTTACTTTAAAATTAAAGCAAAACCTAAAAATGTGCTTTCCTCAGCAAAAAGTGATAACTAGATTAAACCTCCCACTGAGAACAGCTCTAAGTAGATGGAAGGGAGCTGTAAACAAAGTGGGTTCTTACAATTATATTTATATCTTCTGGCCATTATAGAATCTCCACAGACTTCTAAGAAAGAGAAGAGAGAAGAGAGAAACAGATCTCAGTGTAGATGAAGGCAGCTGAAAGATAATGCAGGCAAATTTGGGCATCTAAATTCAAACTGCCTCACTGGATAACTAGCCATACTCACTAAAAATGTGAAGATGCAGGTAAAACAAAACCAGCAACAACACAAAAGATTTTAAGAAAATAACTCTATACTGTAATTCACAGCAATGGAAACATAGATGTACAAAATAATACATAAAAGTGAACAGCCAAACTTCAAAGGAACCCTCCACGTTTTCAGAAGTGGGCTTTTCTACCATGTGTGCTTTCAGACTTTTTAAAATTCTCAGCCATAATGTCAGTTGTCCCTGTGCTCTGTGGTGACACACCTAAGCATCTATGGCAGAAGCAGCAGCTTTGTATTTTCTGTGTTTTGTAATCTGCTGCTGGGTTAGACCAATGCTCCCTCCTGCCCAGTATCTGGGCTCAGAGGTAGCAGTAGAAGAGGCTGTTTATGGGAGCACACGATCCTCCACACTTCCTCATACTTTTGCTTTATTAGATCCCAGTATTTCTTCCTAGTATCTGTTTATATACTTGTTGGCCATAAATGTGTTTAATCCCTGTTTTCAGCCTGCTGATATGTCCTCAAGCACGTCCAGTGGCACCAAGCACCAGAAGCTCACCACCTGCTCCCAGTTCAGACTTTCTTACATCTGTTTTAAACCATCCTGCTTGTTTCAGTCAGTGTCCCCCTTCGGGATATTTTATGACTACCAATACCTCAGGCAACACTCCTGGAATCTCCACACTCCTAAAAAACCCCAGTCATATCCCCCTTCAGCCTTCTCATCCTCTACCCAAGGAGGTGTATTCCCAGGATGTACAGCTGCTTTAGAAATACAGTTTTCATTAATCAAATGCTATTTTTCAAAACTGGCAATGATTCTATAGTAATGGGAGTCCTTGGAAAGTACAGCAGTCAGCAGTATGAAGTAGCATTTACCAACAATAAATACTATATTTCCATCCCTGTGCTTAGGTAAAGAAAATAGCTATAACAATACTTGGCAACTCAAGTCCTCATGATATATTCTATTCTACCAGCAAGGCCGTGCTTATTTTGGTTAGTTCCCCTGCCCTTGACTGCACAGCACAAGTAAAACCTGCTCTAGCATGTAGCAGTTTGTAATTTATCTATCAAAGGTATTTATAGAGCAGTAGTCACCAGAGTATTCAGGCTCTAGCCTCACTGATGTGTTTGAAGAGAGGGAATAAGGCTTATTACAGGGACTTTTAAGCATTTTTCTCTGGCAAAAGGTTTGGTGAAGCTGCTTGTACAGACCTTCCTTTGAAAAGCTGAAGGATTTAGGAAAATATTATTCAAGAAAAAGTTCCAGCCTGAATGCAAAAACGATGAAGGAGATACCCTAAGTTGTACAAAAATATTCTCTTTGAAGTAAAAATGGAAATAAAGTTCAGAAACTAAAAAATATTTTCATATATTTTTTGAGAGAAAAATGAGCAAGTGAGAAAGTTATTTCACATTGTTTCAGTTATTCCACAGTTACTTCAGATAGTTTTATTCCTGACCAAAGCACCAAGGTGCTCAGCAACCAAGCTCATACATATTAAAAAGTCATCCTGATCAGCCAAAATCGTGGTTTTATCAGTGACACTGGTTCTGAGGTGGGGTGTCCTACAACCATGATGCAGGAAAAGGTTACAGGGATTAAGGTCTAGTGAGAGGCATGCAGAGCCTTTAGGATTTCCCCCTTTCACAGGCCCTTTTGCCTATCATCCCTATGTTAATCTCCTTTGAAAGTTCTGGACTACACACAAGCATGCTGAACCACACAGGCTGGAAAAACTCTGCTTTTAGACTTCTCATTTCCAGTCACAAGAAGACAAATGAAGAATTGGTGTCTCAGTATCTTACGGTGTGATTTATGAACTGCTCAATACCACTCTGAGTTCAAACTGACACTAGCAAAAACAGCTCAATGGGAATCAAAGACTAACCCAAATGTGAGATTAATGCTGTACATCAGCTCCATTAACACTCAGAAATATTATATACAAGAAAGATATATGAAGTCTGTTAGCAAAACTACAAGGTTAGCCGTGTCTACACATGACAGGGTTAAATCATCATCTCGGTAGAGGGTGAAGAACCACAGCCTGCCAGACCCACGTTGCTCCTCCTAGCACTTCAGGCCCAGCCAAGCAGCTGGAGATGTTGCAAACAGCCCCCTTCCCTCTCCCTTCTGTCTCCAGAGGGAATAGTCAAGAAGGCTTCCTGGCAGCATTTTAAAAGCAGACGAGATCAAGTATGCATTTAAGAATAAATATACTTAAACCAACAAACCCTCAAAAATTAAAACCCATCTGCTGCTGCAGAACATAAATTCGAATACTACTCATGCACGTTTTAACTCAGTGCTCATGAGAAAGAAAAATACGAAGCTATTTGCTGATTTCCTCACCGAAGCAAGGTCCACGTGACGTGTCTCTCCTTGGGACTAAAAAGCTACATTTCATGGCTGCGCAGTACGAAGTGGCTCATTGTAAGGCAGGCGCTCCTCCAAGCACCAGCCAGGAAAAGGTGAAGTGTTTGGAGGCTGGAGGTTGAGGGATACTGGGGGGTAGGAAGAGACCCAAACTCGCTATGAGTTGAAGGATATGAAGAAGAGACAAAAGACCACACTCAGCTGTAACTGGCAGAAAGAAACTGGTGCATCTTTAGAGAAAAGGATGTCCTCTGGCTCTAGCACATCCTTTTCTAGTGACCAGGAGAGGGCCAGTGGACTCATGTCAGCCTTCCTCAGCTTTGTCAGATGAGGCAATCAGGGTTTTAACCTCCTGCAGGTGAGACTGGGTGGTGGAAATATCTGGCATGGGTGCTACATAACAGAGGACGGGGAAAGAGAGATTCCAGCTTTCCCATGGAGCCAGCCGAGATGTACACAGCAGGCAGCACAGCAAGCAAAATTAATTTGGTTCACAAAAGGCTTTCTATTTATTGTGACTATAGTAGTCCATGGCTTTTCCTTTGTCAGGAATAAGTGACAAAAGACAGTATTAGCTGCATTTGTAAATCCACCCTCTGCAATCAGCAGTGTTTGGCCCTTCACGGCTGCCTGTTGTCCCACAGAGGGCAGCTGACCGTCAGGATAACCTTACCATGGTCTGGAGAAGGTCTGGGAAGCTCCCCGTAGGCTGGCTTCTCTCTCCTCCATGACCAGACAAGGCGGAAAATCTTTAGTGGAGGCCCCAGGTCAGGTCGGCACAGACTGACGCTCCTGGGTTTGCTCTCACTTGCCCTTCTCTTGGCTGCCCAGCTCCTGGCAGCATTGGTGGCGGCAGCAGCACACTGGCATTCAAGCACTGCCTGTTACTAGTTTGATGTGATGCCAAGGCTTTCCAGAAGGGTACCAGCGAAAGAAAGGAACAGCTACTTAACAACCTGTATTTCAGCTAAGTATAAGTGAATTTTCATGGGCAGAAGTGGAGAGGAAAAAGGATTGTGTACCCCAAGCCCTTGTCTTCAGCTGAAAACCTCAAAAGCCTGAAACAAATAATGAAGGGTGTTAGAATTTCTTATAAAAAGGATCTAAGCATTTTTATAACAGCACATAATATTCAGCCTAAATATAGGGTTAGTACTGGCTCTCCTATAAAAAAGACAAGTATAACACAAGTGGTACTTGATCTGAGAAAATGGAATAGTTAAACTGGGTGTTTCAAAGAAGATTCCTCCCCCATGATCATTTTAGTTAATAGAAAGCAAAATATGAAGGGACACTATGCTGAGCATTATTTCTGGTCAAACCACTTTCTGTGATTTCCTTTTCTTTCTTGCAAGCATTTTATTAAAAAAAAAAAAAAACCCAAAACAAAACAAAACCCAAAAAAAACCCCAAAAAATCCACCCCAACCCTGAATTAGAAAACCCCCACAAGAAACCACTGCAAGTTCAGCTCTTGGAAAAAAATCAGAAAGAACCAAGAAGGGCAGTAGTAATCCTAAGATTAAAGAAATGAGTTATGAGAACAGGTTAGAGAACTATGTTCATAAGTAGGGATTTAATAGAAGTGACCAAAATCATAAATAACTGAGATAACAGAAGCTTCCTTTTTAACTTCAGTGTAGAAGATTGGGTAAGGAGAACACAAATGGAAGTTAAAGAAAAATAAATTTGAAGTAAGCATTAAAAAAATCACTTTTCATCTCTGATAGCAGTAAGCAGGTTGAATGACCTGCTGCTCAAAGTGGGGAGGTGGTGACCTTGGGATTATGCAGGAAGGAGACTGGACTAGAAAGTGTTGGAAAAATAAGAAAATGTCACCAAGTGTAATAGCTGCTACTTGCTGTTTCCCGCGTATTCTGCTTTTTTTTTAACGTTTCTGCTTTAAATACCATCTACCCGTGCTCATAAGTCAAACATTCTGCACTGTGCTTTTTCAAAATTATAAAAATATTAAGTATTTACTAGATCAAGAAAGTGACAATTTTCTGTAAGAATGGAAGAGATCTAAGTAGCTTGATATTTAGGATGCAGCATCCAAGCATCATTCTGATGTTTTAAGCGTATGGGAAAACAAACACTGCTGATCTCTGAACATATAACAAGTGTAATCATGCTAATGAGCAGGAATCATAACCTAAGAAATAAACCCATCATTTATCTTCTATTACATTTGTGCTAAAAGGGAAGCTTTCTTCAAGCTGAGAAGACCATATAAAAAACTATTCTATACTGTCAGCGTTACATGTGTATTGGGTTTGTGTGGCAAGGTCTTGGTAGTCAGGGGGCTACAGGAGTGGCTTCTGAGAGAAGCTGGGGGAAGCCTCCCCTGTGTCTGACAGAGCCAATGCCAGCCAGCTCCAAGATGGACCCGCTGCCAGCCAAGGCTGAGCCCATCAGCGATGGTGGTAGCACCTCTGGGATAACGTGTTTGAGAAGGGAGAAAAAACAGGAGAGAGATGATTTTGCAGCAGAGTGAGGAAGATAGCAAGATGCGAGAACAACAGCTCTGCAGACCCCCAGGTCAGTGGAGGAGGGGGAGGAGGTGCTCCAGGCACCAGAGCAGAGATTCCCCATCAGCCCATGATGCAGCCCATGGTGAGGCCGGCTGTGCTCTGCAGCCATGGAGGGTCATGGGGAAGCAGAGACCCACCTGCAGCCCGGGCAGGACCCCTCACCAGAGCAGGGGAATGCCTGAAGGAGGCTGTGACCCCCTGGGAAGCCTGTGCTGGAGCTGGCTCCCGGCAGGG
>NW_010240434.1:40061-51581 GCF_000690775.1 Eurypyga helias | reverse complement strand
TAGGACTGTCTGCCATGGGAGGGACCCCAGGCGGGAGCAGGGGCAGAGTGTGAGGAGTCCTCCCATGAGGAGGAAGGAGCAGCTGAGACAACGTGTGATGGACTGACCACAACCCCCATTCCCCTTTCCCCTGCACTGCTGGAGGGAGGAGGTAGAGACATTGGGAGCAAAGCTGAGCATGGAAAGAAAGGGTGGGGATGGGGGTGGGTGGGGAAGGTGTGTTAAGATTTTATTTTAGTTCTCTTTTTACTCTGATTTGATTGATAATTAATTAAATTAATTTTTCCCAAGCATAGTCTGTTTTGCCTATGATGATAATTGCTGAACAATCTCTCCCTGTCCTTATCTCAATCCACAAGCTTTTAATTATATTTTCTCCTCCCCTGTCAAACTGAGAGGGCAGTGACAGAGCAGCTTTGGTGGGCACCTGGCCAGGATCATCCCAGCACAGCATGAGAGCCTGGAAAGATGATCATGCATCATGCTACCATAATACTGATATGCCAAGGCCATGGTTTAGAAGTTCATCATGAAGGGTTTTTTGCAAACATTAGATGAAAAAGCAGTCTGTACAGCAGAATATCTGCGTAGACCAAAGCACTCCTGCACACCATAAATGAACATAAAAACAGAAATATATGCCACGTTTAGATTGGTGAAAAACTTTCTTCCTTATTTTTTAACTTAGTTCCTGTTGCAACACAGCTTTCCACTCTAGTAAGACCATTGAATTTTGACCATGCAGCAAAAACGGATAGGAGCTACTTATACAAAGCTTTTGACTATCAGCGGAATCTAAAGCATTAACCAACCCACTGGTGTGGTATGGCGCCACTTTCCATACCATACAGTAAAAACACTTTTAATAACTATGATTTTTAGGACAGTTTTTTCTCAAAGCTACCTTATGTATTATGTCTTTAAAATGACATGTATTGAGATTCTTTTCATAAAATCCAAGGAATCTCAGAGATTTAGAGGAAATGTGTTTTTCACAAAACTAGGGGATGTTCCATTTTAATAGCACTGCAAAGATTACTTACCTAATCTGCTTTGAACTGACTGCATCTTCTTTGGGCAGAGAATGAGAATTTTGTGATGAGTGGAAACATATCTAGGAGCTGCTCCACCAGCAGAGCTTCCCTTGCCCTTCTCTCCAGCCCACCAGCTGCATCCAGGCATCTTGGTGCTCTTCAGCGATCAGGCAAGTCACTCTCCCTTGTGAGCCATGTCTAGATATTGCAGAAACTGAAGTAAGTGTCCTTCAGCCATGAGAGGTCACATGCACTAATGCACGGCAATGCTTTGGTAACAGGCATCAACATGAACCAGTCTTCAATACAGAAAGTGAACAAATACTGCCTGATAAGTGAAATTTGGCTGTTACAATGCAATTCTCCTGGCAGAGTAATTTTTAATGTGGGAAGTTCTTAAGATTTTCCAGGTGTTTGAAGGGGATCTTTTGGGTTCTTTTCTCTTTTTTTTCTGCTGTAATATAGATGTTTTTAGTGAAACTGCTCCAGCAGGATGTCCCACCTACGGGAGACAGTCCTCCATGAACTTCTCCAATGTGAGTCATTCTCATGGGCTGTAGTTCCTCATAAAATGCTTCAGCGTGGGTCCCTCACACGAGGTGCGGTCCTTCAGGAGCACGTTTACTTCACAATGACCTTAAAAAGTTTGAAATACATTTAGTCAGAGTCATCAGACTGACGTAAGAAAAAGAAGGATTTTAGAACAAGATTTAATCAGCCATCTCCTAAACAAGAGATAGAATTGTACTTAGGTTTGGGGTTGTTTTATATTCCTTTCTAATTGCACATCCCAAAAATATGTCTTTTTCAACTAACTTCTATCCACAGTCTTGATTTAATTATGCAGATAATAAATGGTTGTGAAGCAGAGTCATTCTCTTCTTCCTTTGATCCACTATTAGATGTGACTATTTACAGTACTTTGATCATATATGTGAAAGTAAATTCAGGACACACAGCATTTAAAAAAGATAGGTCCCTTGTATTTTCTTGAAACAGTCAAGATACCATCTATTATTTTTTTCCTGCCATTTAAAAAGTTCTTAAGACCCATATATTAAAAGTAACTCAGACAGTTTCTGCAGTTACTATCAACGAGAGGGTAAGGTATCCGGATCAAGGTGCTGGCTCAGCACTTGTTCAGACTCTCTGAATGACTCCTCAGAGATGCCTTTGCCTCACCACATGCAGAAATTTGCACTGCTGGTGTCTGTCCTTACCGCTCTGGGAGCAATGTCTAAAGGAGGAAAAGCGCTGATCCGTGGGTATGGCCTTGCACAGAAAGGAAGGGTGGTGGGGCAGCGTCGTCCTCCCTGTTCTGCACTCCCCACCGAATTATTGCACTAATTCTGTGTTTAAAGGGAATGACAGAGGCGTGGAAGACTGCACCGTTCTTCTCTGTGCCTTGCTTGGTACGTGGCTTTGTCTCAGGCCTTTTAAAAGTCCTTCTTTGAGAGCTGGCACTCTCCTATCTTACACAGGAAGATTTTTGTTTAAAGACGGACACGTCAGCAGCCCATGAAATTTCTCATCGTTTCAAACACTTTTTTATAACTTCCCAAAGAAAAAATTACTGGTCCATAATAGCCAAAGACATTACTATTGGAGTTATTTTATTGGAGCTTTCTTTTTAAATGAATAAGTATGTGTCATTTAACAGTCTCTTGGGGTGTAATATTAGTCTCCACCAACTTGCTAGAAAGGCTCTTAAAGCTCAGATTAGCAGAGTCTAGAAAATGTAAGAAAGAAATGAAAGAACGTGTATGTCAAATTCAATGGTTTGACAAGCACATCTTCTCTTGGCATCTTTAATCTCTTAACAGTGAGACAGTTCTTTCCGTAAGGAAAAAGACTGAGTAAGCCTCTTTCTGGCATCTTCTGGTGAAGGCGGAGGTGGGGAGATCGCAGTGTTCTTATGCTGTGTTCATTATCACCTTTGACTGTCCACTTACTCTCAGTCTCTCCAGGTGATCTTATCGTTCTTTGACTTCTGCTTCTGATTTTCTCTCCTCTGCGGTAAGCAGGAGAGAGTGGAGCAAACAGTTTATGCAGCTCTTAAAGCCTATGATTTTGCTATCACACCCAGGTGATTAAAATTTTAAAAAAACTATTCGTACAGATAATATAGTTATTAACACATGTTCCTGCATGCAAGCTATTTAAGAGGAAATTAAAGACATTTCAGTTTATGCTTTGACTGTTAAATCTTAAAAAAATATGAATGTCCATGTTAATAATCCCGCTCACCAAAGTGATATCTGGATTGATTCTGACTTGAATTTTGAAGACATGGAAATGTATATTTTTAGCAGCTCAATCTTTAAACAGGCAGGGGGGTAAGAGGTACTTCTTTGTCAGGCTGTGCTACCAGTCTTCCCTGTTTGTTCCATGTCAGTGTCAGTGGGGAAGGCTTGATGCTCTCTGCTTTCTGCCTTCTCAGTGAACACTCGCTGCGGATCTGCCAGCCCCGTCTGCTCTGATCAAATTCACCAGGGCAGAGGGCACAGTCCTTCCATCATCTTTTTCCTTTCCTCTCTTGTTTCACATTTTCCAAGCTCGTTTTCACCAACAAACCACTTGGGAGTGATTGCAGTAAGAGTGTTTCGGTGTTGCATGGACTGGCTCGGCATCGTGTTCTACTGCTCTGGGTCAAATTCCAAATTCCTCATTCAGACAGGATTCCTGTGACCTGAGACGGGTGCCCTGCCCTCCATGGCACAGGACAGCCACCTCCAAGGCACTGCCTTAACTTCACCGGCTTGCCTGGAATGGCGTGCTGCGTTTCTCATGGCAGCATGTGCCTACCTGGGACTGCTCTTCATCCCTCTCCAGCTGGAGCAGAGGGCATCCTGCTCCCTACCTTGTTGCAGGGGCCACAGGTCCTGCCACAGCTGCTGTTATCCCTTCTGCTGCAGGGAGCAGGGACTGGAGCATGGGAGCAAACCCCCTCTGGACTTGCTCTTAGACCCACTCGCGAACAGCAAGAGCACAGATTTGTTTCACAGAGTCTTAGGAAAGGGAAAGTAGTTCTCTCCCTGCTCCCACTCCTCGTCCATCCCCAGATTTCTCCAGATTTTATTAAAGTGTCTCCCCAAAAAGAGAGGAAGAAGGGCGTGTGTGTTTTCAGGGGCATCTGTGCCCTCAGTACAGCCATCATTTGCACTGAAATGGTGAAAAGAGCATCAGGAATCTTCACATTTTAAAATTACAAGTTTAAATGAGAAACATCAAATATAAATCTTGACAAATGCTTTCTAATGTTTTCTTTATTTGTCAGTATGAAAATACTATCAACACTTCACTCTGATCACTTTTTTTTCCCCCTGAAAAATGAACAGAGCTCTTCCTGTTTGTTCACAGCAATAAAGAAATTACATACATATACATAATTAGCAGCCATTTAAATATAGAAGCATATGGAATACATGAAGGAAAATATTCCCATATGTGCCTATATCTGTATTTCAGTGGGTGTTCAGGTTACTCTGATAGCATTACATTAGAAAGAGAGCACATATATAGAATTTTGTCAATTCCAATGCAGTTATTTGACTTGTATAATGGTATATAATTATGTAATTGGGGTAAATATACTTAGTGCTTGCAATATGCAACTATCTGGCAAAACGCTATTCAGAAATGCCAGCACATTGTGGTAGCATACACAAGCTGGTTGAAATAAAGCAATCACAAAAGTGCTTCTTTTTTCCATTTCTCACATGAAATTCCTATTTGCTGACTGCACTGAACCTTCACCCCTGCCCTTGCTGTCTTGCTCATATTCACGTTTACATTTCTTTCCTATCCACTGGCATCTTCTTATATGTTTCATCCCTAATTGTTTTCCTCTGTCAGGAAGTGAGACATCAGAAATTTGCTGGCGTTTCTGGTGCCATCTAACCGTGCACCACCACTTACCTAACCACGCGCAGCAAGCCTTTCATTTTCCAAGCGTTTCCATTAATTTTCCAGTTGACCATCCAGCATGAGATGAGAGACCAATGCCAGCGTTGACTTCTGGTCTTGGTCTCAGTTCAATAAAGCACAAAAAATTGCTCTTTCACTGCAAAGGAGCTACATTGGGTGCAGGTGACAAGGCACTGGGTGCTGCAGGGGTCGCCCCCGTGAGAAACGGCCAGGGGCTGCACCATGCCAGGCACAGGCATTTCCAGATGAAGGAAGGAGTGGCAGAGAGGAGCAGTTATGGACAGACTGCAAACCCCCCATTCCCCCTCCCCTGCACTGCTTGCAGGGTAGAGGATCAGGACTGAAGAAGTGAAGCTGAGCATGGATAAGGAGAGGGGGGAAGGAAAGGTGGTGTTTTAATGTTTGTTGCTTGGTTTCTCACTAATCTATTTTAATTGGCAATAAATTAATACTAATTTTCTCTGAATCAAGCCTGTTTTGCCCAGAGCAGTAATTGGTTGGCAATCTCCCATCTTTATCCCAACCCATGAGTTCTCTTGTTCATGGGTTTTTTTCTATTTCTCCCCCCATCCCACCGGAGAGGGTGAAGCGAGCAGCTGGGTGGGAGTTTGGCTGTTAACCATGCATAAGCCTCTCTAAAAAGTTTTTGTTTGGACGCCTGTGTTCTAAATTTCTCAGACCTAAGAGACTTTCTATCAAGCCCAAACTTTCAGAAACGAGACTCGAGCCCTGCTCTGTTCCCCTCTTACTCTGGTTCAGTCGAGCATGTCAGCAAAGCAGGATTTGTGAATTAGTGATTAGAAACCTTCATTTTCACAGATGAAATACTGATTCAGTTTTCTTTCTGCCCGTTGCTGGAAGGCCTCCAGAAGGGCACCACATTATTCTTACTTAGCTTTTTTTCCTCAGAGATCTAAACTGCGCTGTGTTTCCAGCTATCACGTAGCACATTTTCACCCAGCACATTCGTTCTGATCCTTCTGATTCCTTCTGATTCATTGCAAAAAGTAGGCTTACATAAGACAAAGACCATTCTTTTCCCATCATACAGCATAATACCACATTTTGAGCCATTGAAAGTTGCAAGTCCAAAAAGTACCCACATTCCAAATTCACATTTGAAGCACATCTTCTATTTTCAGGCAAAAGATGACAATTTAAAGCACATCACAAAAGACAGAGTAACGAACAGGCTCTTTAGCAGCTGTAATCAGCTGTTACAACAGAAGTGAATTTGGCAATACAATGGAGATATTTGAGACATGAGGACTAATTTGGCTCTTGGGATGTTCATGGAGTGTAACTTCCCCACTTCTCCTCCATATCCCAACCAGGAAGATGCCAGGGGGCACACGCAGGTGAGACCTAGGGCACTGGGAGGGCAGCATTACCTATCTTACTGTTCTCCCAGATCTTCTCTGGGTATTTGAAGTGAGGAGGAAGGCAGGCGCTCAGACACACACACACAGAGGAACAGGAGAAACCTACAGTGAGACATAGTTAACAATTGAACAGCTGCTAATGGGAACCATTTCTTGGAAGATTTAAGACGTTTTCATGAGCAAGTAATTCTACTGCTGTGCTTTCCGGGACTGCTGCTATTCTTGGGGATCTGGGCTCCCAGCTCTCCGGTTTGGGGTCCTTAGTACTAAAAAAATTGTAGGTTTTAATTCAATACAGTACTCTGCAATTAATTAGGAGTCTCATTAAGGGAAACAAGGCTTTGCTATGTAATAAAATTTTGAAGGAGCGTGCCTTGTGATGGCAGCAACTTCTTAAAGGGAAGGTGAGCACCTTTGCTTTGAAAGTTACAAAGTTGCTCTTTAACACTGCAGGCACACAGGGATAACTATAATTTGTATTTCCTTAGCTACTTCTTCTGTGGACAATCCCAAACCGGCAGATTTTTACAATGTAATATATGAATTTGCTCAATATTTTCCTAACTTGTTTGGTCTTCAAACACACTAAAGGGATTTGTTTCCGAAGCTCTTTCTCAGTAGTTTCTCCTTTTATATATATATATTTTTTTTTTACACAAACATAATTCACGTGCTTTCTCTTTTAGGTCAACGGACAAAGCCATCTTACAGACTCCCAGGACTGGCCATCAAAAATTTCTGAGTTCAGAAGCACTTTCGGTCGATGCCATGCACATGCCCAAGAGGACCCAGGTGGCCAGTCAGTGCCCCACCTCAACAACTGGGCCAAAGCCTGTCCAGGATGATAGCTAGAGTATGGGTCCTTTGCCCAGAAACTCATCCAGTCGAGGAGGAGGGGGCCCTGCATGTGAGACAAGGAAGGTGAAATGGCAATATGTCAGAGAGAACAGAAAAAGAGTTATTTACTTGTCTTCATTATTAGTGAGTCTTCTGGTCCGGTCTGTTGTTATACAACAGCCAGTAATAACATATACGTATATATGATTCATCAGTTTTGTATTTCATCAAAAAGGGGACATTTAGGCCTAGATCCCCAAAAGAGGCAAAGTTTAACTGCAGGAAGTTCCTCTTCACAATTTTGGGTGATGTGGGAGTATCGTGGCCTCAGCTGGGCCAAGAGCCGGCCATGGCACAAACAGGCTGAGCGTGGTGAGCTGCAACCAAAAAGGAAATGCGAACCATGACATGAGACTTAGGTGTATCATGGACCAACACCTGATGAGAGAGCATAACTGAAACCATCAGAGAGGTGTAGGAGGATGTAGGATGTCATCATGGCCAAAGGGGCTGGTGGCCATCGCTGACAGATGGCTATAATGACCCTCAGGGCTGGTGACAAGGGCAGCAGTGTCACACGGATGTCCGACAACACGCAGCATCCGAGTTGGCACTGTCACGTGTTGGAGACAAGCCACTGCCCAAAGCTCACAGCTGGGACTGGCTGGAGCAAGCATCACTAACTCATTGGAGAGATGAGAGGGGCAGGTCTCAGTTGATAGGGATGTTTGACTGCCTTAAAAACTGGTTTTGGCAGCGCCTGTCCCTTGCTTGGCCTGTTAAATTAGACTGAGCTTTGCAGCATCACGTTGTCCAGTGTTCCTTTTCTTCCCCTTGGCAGTAGGTAAAGCAGACCATAAAGACTTGCAAACTTGGATTATTTATTAGAAAAAGACTCACAAATATTTTATCAGTTAGTTACAACCCTAACAGAAAAAGTTACTGAAAAGTTCTTATTACAATTTTAAACAATCAGCATGAAGGGGCAGAAAGCAAGCTGACATCACTGTAGATAAAATCTTATTTAGAAAAACAGGGCCATGGTACCAGGAACACAGCTACCAATCCCCCTCGGGGTAACAGGCAAAGCTTTTCATGACATTTTGTTGACACAAACAGGGCTGCTGTGAATGTACTAAGGAGAATGGTGATGAATCAAGCTTAATGTAGCATTATAAATTTCAGTGCTATGTAAGAATTAGATGCAGGTAAGAGACAGCCGGACTGTGACAAGTATCTGTACATCTCTTGTTAAAAACGCCTTTGGAAGAGGACAGATAAAAGAGCACTGTAAAATACTGCACTTTCAGCGATGGATTAAAATCCATGGTTGCTTCTGGGCAGAACACCGTCGCTTCCTTTTGCTTCCAGTTGATGTTAGCTGACTGATGGATGCTTGATTGAATTTATTCCTTTGTTAAATGCATAGGAAATTGTGCAGACAATCCAAATGGACTTTATTAGCAGAGTCTTAATGATTCGGCTCTGTATTAGGGAGAAGAGAGGAAGGTTCAAGGCATCATTTTCTCACAAATTTACAAGATAATCATGCAGCAAAAAGCTAGGTTGACTCCTTCTCTTTAGTTTCTAATGCTCCCCACCACCCCCTGCCTTTCTGCAGGTGGATATCTGAAACAATATGTAGTAAGGAAAAAACTTAGCATTTTAAGATGGTTTTTAATCTCAGGCTCATACCTCTGAGACTGTAGTCCTGAGATCACTAGTGCTTATCAATGCACTATCAAGTTACTCAGCAGTACAAATATGAACCAGAGCAGGCACAGGCAGATGGTCATATTTCTGTTGAATAACCTCCACGACCAGTGGGGAATTTATTCCAGCTTTATGCAATCAGGAGCGCTGCAGAGGACAGCCGAAACCTGATCTTGTGTAAAGCTTCCCAGCACAAAGTCAGCCCACCCAAGTTTTCTGGAACAAATCTGAAACCACAGGGTGAGTTCATACTGTGTCAACTCACTGCATCATTTTGGGTGGGGTATCGAGAGCCTTGCAGCCAGACTTACCATGCCATGCAAACACAGCCTTGGACCCAAAGCCCAGGGAGTCACTGTGCAGTCTCAGAAAGGTTAATTCACTCCTGCCTGAACTTCTTAGAGAATGAGTTGTCCATGGACTCCAGCCTACCAAAGCTTAGTCAAAATTTAGGGAGTTTTCTGATATATTAGTACTAAAACAACCAAGATTTTGGACGCACATTATGCAGTATGAGTATTGCACGCAGCCCTGACTGCATGTAACCAACAACAGCAGGGGCTTAACAGCCTGGGCAGGAATGTGAGCCATGATGTCCTCTGCATCCCCACACCGTGGCCTCCGGCTTGGAAGCACTGAACTAGACAGCCCAGGTTGAGGTCTTGCAAGCTTCCATCATGGTTCCACGGCACGGCTGTTGAAGCACACTGTTACCTGTGGCAGTGTGCTGATGCAGGGCAGGCAGCAACGAGGGAACCCGCTGCTGTCACTCGAGACTAAAACATAACTTGTTTAATTACAGTGTTCTAACCATTTTGGCTTTTAATGGCCTTTCATGGACTCATGCTTTTGGATTAGTAGCATGCATCTGAACTTTCCTTGGCCTTTTCATCACTGGATGATGCAAGTTTGCCTGAGGGATCTATTCCATTATACTTGTACCCATTTGGGGAGAAATTCAGTTAGCACAACACCTCAGAATTGCATGTATTTCTCTATAACCCCAATTTGGTCATTTTAAGAGCAAAATGGTGACATAAATACTGCCTAACGCCCATGATTTTCACCACTCTCCTGTGGACAAGCTGCGCAGCAAGCTTTTCTCAATGCTCTGTAACAACAAACACAAGTCAGTTCTTTACATTCTGCCTTACTTTCCCTGTTTGCTTCTTTCAGTGTTTTTTGGTGGGTTTTGTGTTTGGTTTTTTTGGTTGGTTGGTTGGTTGTGTTTGTTGTTTTTTTTTTTCCTGGCTCCAGGGTGAGCAGAAATAAATAACACAAATCTAATATTAGGAACGTCTTCAGAAGAACAGTGTCTGTGGGCATGATCCTCGTATGCCACGTCTCCAGGGCCCAGCGCTGGCCCACCCAGCGTCATGCACTGGGGGATATGAATGCCCCAGCACTCACTCCCTGCTTGCAATAACTGCATTCTTCACAAGTAATTTGGAAGAAGGAAAGGTGTGTAATAATGTTTACATGATTACTTTCAGCTGCTGGTATCTTAAGGGGAGTTTAAAATTATTCTTGGTCTTGAGAATATTTCTTTGTCGTTGAAAGGCCTAAGGAGCTACAGCAACTTGTAAATAAGATAGATATTACTTTTTCTTGAGTACGGGGTTGATCTGGAAGACAGTAAACAAGCCTGGCTGCAGTTTGCTACATGACCATGGAACTGTATGGGTCTCACGGAGCATATTTTGACCAATAACATTACCAGCACTCTCATCTTACAGTACATGGCCAGGTACATTTACAATTTTGCAGGTTTAATATCCAGCCCCACAAATCACTGAGAGGAGACTTATGCTCCTGTCTACAGGCATCTCAATATTGCCAAGATCTAGAGAACAGCATTTTCAAGTAAGATCATTTGTTAATGAAATGTAAAAATGGCTAGAAATTTGTTTTTCACACCTCTTGTTTCACAGCATACAGTTCTGTAATAGCTGTCTAATGCCATGACAAAACCAGTACCCAGATGTAGCAAGGTTATTTTTTTAGTCTATCCAGTTTTCCATGAGACATTATCTTCCATCAACACCCTTCTTAAGTTCTTAGCAACATAACATTCTCTTTGCAGCTTGTTCAGCTCTACTTCCAATGCTTAAATATGGTTTGATAAAAATAACCATTTCAGAAACCACACAATAACATTTCAAATCAGGTTATCAGAGTTTGACTTAGGGCAAAATGGCTAATAAAATTATATCCCGTACAGTCTGGTAACTAAAAATACATTTAGAAGTCATGTCTTAGGATGCTGGCCAGCACCAAGTATTGCTGCTTCCAAAGGAGTCTGAAAAGGATAGAGAACAAAAACCTTCCATCCTCACACACCAGTTTAAATGCAGAATGCAAATGATTTTCCACAGAATCCACCTCAATACCTCCGATACAGGCAGTGGGGACTGGGGAAGGGGAGGGGGAGAAATCTGACCTCAAGTGCCACTTTAAAATTAAAATTGGTATATAACTTACAAAAATAATGGGATCTGAGTTGCTTCTAACGGTAATACCTCTAGTTAGTGAAAGGATACTGGTTGAAAAGGACTGGCAGGGAGTCCAAAAGAAAGTGGTGTAATGACAGTAGCCAATTCAGTGGAGAAGTAAAGACTATCTCCTCC
>NW_010240434.1:29779-40030 GCF_000690775.1 Eurypyga helias | reverse complement strand
GGAATGATAGAAAAGTTCAAATGACTGAGATGCAATTGGAACAATCTCAAGGAAGACTCAGTGGCCAATAAACCTACTGTTTACTGTTTTTATCCAGCATGAGACTGGATAAAAAGATAAAGATAAAAAACCCCAATAGTATGTTTCAAGCTTACATAATCACAGAATCATAGAGTGCTTTGGGTTGGAAGGGACCTTAAAGACCATCTAGTTCCAACCCCCCTGCCATGGGCAGGGACACCTTCCACTCGACCAGGTTGCTCAAAGCCTCCTCTAGCCTGGCCTTGGGCACTTCCAGGGATGGGGCATCCACAGCTTCTCTGGATGTTCCAGTGCCTCACCACCCTCTCCAGGAAGAACTTCTTCCTGATCACTCATATAAACCACCCTGGTGTACGTTTAAACCCGTTACCCCTTGTCCTGTCACTACAGGCCCTTGTAAAAAGTCCCCCCCAGCTTCCCTGTAGCCCCTTCAGGTACTGGAAGGTGCAATAAGGGCTCCCCGGAGCCTTCTCTTCTCCAGGCTGAACAAGCCCAACGCGCTCAGCCTGTCCCCATCGCAGAGGTGCTCCAGCCCTCTGAGCATCTTCGTGGTCTCCTCTGGACTTAACTCCAACAGGTCTATATCTTTATGTTGGGGGTTCCACAGCTGGACACAGCACTCTTGGTGGGGTCTCACGAGAGCAGAGCAGAGGAGGAGAATCACCTCCCTGGACCTGCTGGCCACACTTCTGATACAGCCCAGGATGATTTGCTTTCGTATTTCTACTCACCATAATGTGAGAGGAGAAATATCTATAGACTGATATCTGCATCTCCCTCATATCCACCCACATGCGGAAGGAATGGATATATTAATCTCAATTTACTGTGTTTTTCTTTCAGATACACAGAAGGTGGGGCAAATAGTGCCTTCTTTTCATAAATCAGATATCACCCAGCAGTATAGGCAGAGCCTTGAAATACAGTGGAATAGATTTGATTTCCAAAATCTCCATTACAGCTGCAATAAAATTACAGAAAGGAGCGGCAGAACCGCCTACATGCAAATAAATGCCTAGCAAAATTGGAAGTTTTTAAAATGTATTCCTAAAATGCTGAGCAGTATGCCCATGCTCATATTATCATCACCACTCAGGCATTTAAAGATCTGCTAGACACATTCGCCACGTCTGCATCCTTCTCCTTTTTTAAGTACAATCTCATTAAATGAACAGCAGGATAACGTTTCCAGAATGTATGCCTAACAACATGGGGAAATATGTTACTCCGGATTATCAAGCTGTAATTCCCAGTGTACATATTGTCCATCTTTGGGTTCTCATCTGTATTTTTAAGAGGATGGATAGGAAGACAACACACACAATGGGTGTCCTTCAGTTCATATACCTAAAATTATAATATATGAAGGACACAACATAAAACATGCACAAGTACTGGAACATGGTACAGATGGAGACTGAGGGAGTTCTTCCAGTCCAGGCAACATGTTTTGGAAAAGGCTGCAGAGTAACCAAGGGCCCTTGTCCAAAACACTAGCAAACTTGCCAGGAAGGAGTAAATGGTGAGGAGCAAGCCAGAGGAAGACACTGACATTGCTTATGTCCCTTGCCTGTGCTCCTGCTGTACCAAGGTTGTCCCCCAGCCAGACCGAGGGACCCAGTGGATGTTGTCCCAGTCTTGTCTTGGAGCTGGATGACCCCAAAAGTGCTCCCCAGCCCGTGTGACCCTGTAGGTCTAGGATGATGATCACTAATTGATGGTTTGCTCCTGTTCCATTGGGTTTTGGAGAGGACAGGGTGGGAAGGAGAAGCAGGGTGCCCTGGAATGGGTCGGTGGGTGGTTGTAGGCAGAGAGGAACTCCTAATCCTGCCGGTGTAACTGGGCAGTGCCCTCTTTACCTGAGGCCAGAGTGCATTTTTCACATTGTTGTTCTGCCCGTTAGGCCATACTTTTCTGACCAGTGCCCTTGGGGACAGATACCTCTGTCAGACATACTGGCTTGCACTGATATAAGCATAACCTCAGTTGCAGAGGGATGGCCATTTTTATTCTCTGTGCTGGTATTACCGTTTCAAAGAGCACTCTCTAGGAAAAGAATACTTCCTCTGTCCAATTCTGGGCTGGGAGCCATGCCTGGGACCCGCAGTGACATGTTCCTGGTGTACAGCACTTTCTGATGGGATTTCAGAAGGCTTCACAGGGGACAAATAATACTTTAATTTCACAGACAGCATGCAGAGTCATGGGGAAATGGCACTCACATAGAAGATCCCAGTTCTCCTGATTTCTAATTCACAGTTTTATCCCACTCACTTTCTTCAGCAAGCTATTGTTCTTAGTCTGTGCTATGCCGGAGCCATCAACCTCCGAGGTCCCAGATCCACAGCAAAAAATAATCTGCAGCCCAGAGATGCCCTCGGACTTTAAACCTTATGAGCTGAGCTCCCGACTCACCTGCTGGGAAACCTGCCAGTAACTGATCCGCAACACTTCATCTTGCTGCGAGATTCATCGTCAGCTTGGGATATTACTGAATTCCTAATGATATTAAAGAATTTATATCACTAGTTCTGTGGGTTTTAGAAAAAAATGTTTCTTTAACTTGCAGAAAAATCACTTCTGGTAGAGAGAACATCATCATAACTGCCACAGAAAAGGAAATGAAGTCGAGGATTAGCCAGCAGATAGCGTCTCTAGGTAGTTTCTATGGAAGAAGAGGGGAACAGGGTCATTTTAATTCTAGAAGCAATTTGGTTGCTGAAGCTTGTCTTCATTTACATTTAAGTGGTTATTGCATCCTGCATATGCACTTATGTCTGCTGTTTAACTTCAGGCTCCCAGATAGACCACAGACAATCTTTATGCTTTTTTAGTCAAAGACTTCTGGAGCATTTTCCCAGTATTCTCTGCCCTATAGCTTAAGCTTCAGTGTTGCATGTCAGTTCAGGAGACCTATTTTCTGCTGACTCTATTTTTTTCAAGTCTTTCTGCCACATCTTTTTTCAGCTTTTCAAGAAAACGGCCAGCTTTCTTTTTAAAGGGTTCTGAAATCCTACATGGGAGTCCAAAAAAGAGGGATTTTCTCTCTTCTTTGCAGTACAAAAACATTAGACATTTTCTTCAGCCTTCTACAGGGTGCAGGTCCCAAAACAAATATAAAGTTATTTTCCTTAACAGCCTTACAAGCCTAACATCAATGCTTTCCATGGAACAGCTCTCACTGGAACAGATCTGTATAATCCGCGGTCCTCAAAAAGGTATCTTGCAATTACACTGAATCTTTTGTGAGAAACTCAGGAAGTTTTTGTGCATCGCTGAGCAGTTAACATCTGTGATTTCCTACCGAGTTCTGAGGTTTAAATCAATTAGGAGTCATTGGGACTGTTTACAGTGGCCTTTCATGTGGAACAAGCATATGCTGGAATTTTAAACTAAATATTGAAGTTCCTGCACCAAGTGACTATACTGCACATTTTAAAAAATATTTTGACCCTATGCTGTTAGCTTAGTTAGTAACCCGTTGTTCTGAGCAGAAGCTATTTCTAGTCTTTTAAACGAAAGTGAAATCATCAGGTTTGAAGAAAAAAGTGGTTTTAATTTTATTTTTATGTTCTCCATTTCTCAGTATCTAACTGTTAACGCTGCACTAAAATCACATGAACCTGAATTAATTAAATGTAACAAAACAGCTAATTTTGCAAGGAGTGGTCTTGAAAACTTTCTCCTGCCTATTAAGGTAATAAACCTACCACATCAAATTGCACTCAGAAGTGCTATATGCAGTTTTCGTTAGGGATCAAAGGCACTGATAACAGTAGTTAGTTGTGCAGAATAATAATGCGCAGTTTTAAATAAACCTGCTGATCTTTCAGCATGGAGACGGTACCAAATCAAGAAGTTAGCTGAGAGTTTGCTGTGATGTTTCCCTGGCCACCTGGAAGTGAATTCCCCAATTACTCCCTAGCTGGTACACCACAAGGAGGGAAGGAGCAATACTCTCCCCAACGTTCCATGGTTTGGAAGCTTTACAAACCTTCAAATAAGAAAAGTGTGTTGGTTTATTACAGTCTGCAAGTTCTGGGTGCCTTTAATGGATTTACCAGTGCTAGCACTTCTGAAAACTGTCTTCATGGATGAGACTGAAAGTAGGTGTCAACCCACTGCAGATGCCTCAGCAGGAGGAAGGATGATGTTATTTATCCCTGTTTAGTAAATGGGATAGGGAACTACTGCGAAGTTGTGTTGCAGTAGTTGAGAGACACGTCATTTGCTCTAGCAATATTGAGGAGCTCTTTCACTTTTAGACTGAAGGAAAAGCTCGATGGTGGCTGCTGATGGAAAAATTACTGTTGCATATTAGAACTGAAGCAGAAAGGATTAGTGCAAATGTTTATTTCCATACAGTTATGTTGCCAGGGAAATCTGTAACCAAATACAATTGTTACTGGTGAAAGCCAGTTCAATGGAGAAATGCTTTTAAAAAATTGAAAGTTGAAGGGAGACACAATTATATTTTGTTCAGGTCAATAGGCACTTTCACTCAAGAGGACAATTACTGAATAGCGAACAAGATGCAAAGCCATCATTACTCTGTAATGAACCAAGCCTAGAGCTGGCTTAGCAACTATAACCTGAGAACACCACCATCAGCCAGTTGCCAGTGTTTTTTCAAAGCTAAATAAATGTTTACATGGAGAAAAGTGGGGGAGTGTGGAAATGCGCACTTCCTTGTGAATATACATCTAAATATTCGGAGCGCTCTTTGTCCTCATTGCTCCCTTTGCAAGCCTCCTTCCCCCAGTGCCAGGACAAGACATGAGGGCTTGAAGAGACACTGATTCCCACAATGCCTTTGCAAAAGGGGCAGTGCCAACCAGCGACAGGCCACAGCAGGACCACCAGACCTTTCTCCTGATGTGGCCACCCAAGACATTGTCACAGCTTCTTGTCATAATCACATTTACTCTTCTTCCAAAGACAGGAGCCTGCATGTCATTCCAGCTTTGCTAGTTGGCTTTGCCCCCCACTTTCAGCCAAATGGCCACTCGAACTCAGCCCTTCCTCATCTGGATGTTGGTGGCAAGGGCACATTGCTGGGTCATGGTCGACCTGGTGTCCAGGATCCCTAGGTCCTTTCCTGCCAAGCTGCTCTCCAGCTGGGTGGTCCCAGTCTGTCCTGGTGCCTGGGGCTGTTCCTCCTCAAGGGCAGGACTGTGCACTTCCCTGTGTTGAGCTCCATGAAGTCCCTGTCAGCCCATTTCTCCAGCCTATCCAGGTCCCTCCAAACAGCAGCACAACCACCTGGTCTATCAGCCTCTCCTCCTGGTTTTGTGTCACTTTCATCCCCCTGACCGTCCTCACCCGCAGGGGAAGCCCATGACCACAGCCAAAGTTGGGGTCCAGCCCAGAGCCCCACTCCCAGCTCTGCCAGGGGAGCAGCCGTGTGCCGGCAAACGCATCCATCACTGCTGCTCGGGCTCTCCCCAAGCAGCACTTCTGATACGGAGATGGCAGGAGGAGACTGTCCTCCAGAAGGCCACGTCCCTGGGCCACCAATGACCTGGTAGCAACTGTTTATTTCATCCTGCGTAACTCGAACCATTTAAACCCTGCGTGCACCGCGCAGCATGTAGATGAAGGCTGTTTGTGTAATTATCTTCCCGTAACCTAATTCTGCAGAACGTGGTTATCATCTACATCGCGTCTTCTTTCCACCGCTCTGACATTGCAAAAAGGGACAGGCAGTTAAATCTACTTCAAGAATCTTTCATCCAGCAACTGCAGCAAAGCAAAGGCAAACGAGGCTTGCAGCTTTCCAGAGGTCTGACCGCCTGTATTTTCTTTCACTGCGGCAGCCATTCCTCCTTCTTTCTTCATGTGCATTACCTTTGCGATTTTTTTTATTTTAGCTGATCTCATGTCACTCTCCACAAGCTTTCTGGATGAAAATGCAATGCAAATTTAGGAATTTGTCCTGCCAAAATTTGTCACAGTTCAATTCTTTCACTATGTTTTCCATTTCAAACCCAAAATATCTCTGATCTGAGGAGCTGAGTAGTCTGTAAAGGTTAGAGTGATGACAGACCAGGACGACTGATACATTTTTTTGTCCTGATATCTCATCCCATTCTGATTTAAGAAAAATGTTCAAATTGCCTTTAAATATATACTTTGATATTCAGGCTTCACTGAGTTTACATTAATATAGTGATATTGAGATGCTTTACAATAATTTCTAAGTCTTTATTTTCCATTGAACAACACGGGCCACATATTAAACAGTTTCAAGTGTATTTGAGAGACTAAAGGTGACAGAACTGGTAATTACCTCATTTCTCATTAAAGATGACTTACTACCCCAGGGACCCGTATTAGAATAAATATTCTATCTCCTGTTTATTAACCTTTGTTCTTTAAAATGGTGAATGAGTGCTGATAAAGCTACCGTTATTGTGACTGCCTCAGGAGCTGATGATGTTTCCCCAGCTCCTAATATGATTTGGAGTCACCTTACCAAAAATAAACAGAACTTGACTTTAACACTTCAGACTGACTGTACTTCTAACACACACTTTAAACTGAAATATACAGGTGATACCGGCTGATGTCTCACTATCCAATACGAATGAAACCTACTCTGTAACTCTTCCATAGTTTCCTATAAGCTAAACTGTAGCAAGGCAAGTGGAGAAATACATGGAGCCCCTAAATTTCCTTGGCCAATGTTTATTTTGGAGAGTGAGCTCTGTTTGGTAAAGACAAACTTTCTTATGCTGCATGAGTACTGTCACCTCTCTTGTTTCCAACAGTAACCAGAGCAAGTTCCTTTAGAAGGAAGTTCCCAAAATTCCTACATTTGGCTGTTTTAGAGCAATTTATTTGCTCAAACCCAAGATAAGTGTCCTGAAGCAGAAGGGTTTATACTGCTTCAATAACTGATAATTTTAGATCTGGCAATTTCCCCTTAATGCCAGTGCTAATGAGGTATTAATGTTTCAACTGCAAAGCCCTAAAAGAAACAGAACAAACAATGAGGAAATAGAATAAGCATTGATTTAATAACAAAACAGGACTGTGCCTTGATGGAGAATAGGCAGCTGTGGTCAAGAAAAAAAAGCATAGTATCTAGGTGCTACCATGTCATTTTGGACAAACTTGGGAGGAATAGTTCCACTAAGTATATGAAAATGTGTAAGTGGAATCAAAACGACTAAACTCCCAATGGGCTCAGTCACCATCTTCAGAGCAAAGTGACTTGGTAGCATTTATTACCCTTGTGCATTTAATATTTCTGGGCTCAGTGACCAGACAACTAAAAGATATTCCTTCATAGTTCTATCATGTTTGTCTTTGCATAGGACTTCCTTTTTTTTTTTTTGGTTTGTTTTTTTTGTTCGTTTGTTTTTCCCCAATCAAAAAAGTGACCAATTGGATGTCCTGTAAGGATTTCAAAGCTCCCGAAGAGATTTAGGGCTGAGTTCAAACTACTTGCTGTGGATGCCTGTCATGGACACTGAAATTAGACAGTTATTGCCTGCCCATGGATCCCAGACAGTGGATACTCTGGATCACTCTGGATCACTGGTTTCTGACCAGTGCATGGCGGCGTGGATAGAATATGGTTCTCAAATGCGCAGACTCAAATCCACCAGCACTAATGGGTTTGGGCAACAAGCAAGTTTCACTGGCATTAAAAAAATCTCGGGGGAAAAAAACCCAGCATTTACACAACCTCTTCATTTTTTGCTATAGAGATCCCCAAGAATGATGACAACCACTTTTGATAAGAACTGGAAGATATACCTAAAAGCCAGCTACACTGATTGCTTTGTTACCTTTTAACTTCTCTGCCTGATGGTCACACTGACAGGTTTGACGTTTTATTTAGTGGGGATTGGTAGTAATATCTTCTTGGCTAGACACTTGACACCTACCTTGCCTTATTATGTTCCTGTGCATCTCCTCCAAGGGCTGATTCATTTCAGCAGCGTTTGTTGCAAGCAGAACCCGCTGGAGCACAAAGTGACAGATGGGAACATGAAGACTCCCAGTTAACCAGCGCAGCACTGGTGAGCAATACAGGGAGACAGAGGCAGGTAACCAGGACATAGGCTGAAGTCCCTTAAAATTGTTTGTGTTACTGAATTTGGAAGGCAACACTCAGCTTTCCTAGTTTACTTACTAACTGAAGATTATTCAGTGTGAATCAAAACACAGTCAATTCCCCATTTCTCTGTTATAGAGACCTAGCCAATTCTCTTTGACTGCAGAATCTGTCTTACTGTAAATGACAGGTATACACCTGAAATGAGCCCAGTATGATTTCAAATGAAAAAGAAATTGCAGTAGGAAATACATGGCAAGAGAAGAAAGTCCTCATCTCATCTTTCTTAGATGAGCATCTCTACTCTGGACTAAATAGTATTTCTCAAGCTCAGGGAATATTATGCAGTTCCATGAGATGCTGAGCAGCTTTAGCAGGTGGGATTGTAAGTGGTACAGCTGGGTCAGTCCAATGAGCCATTTGACGCTCAAGGAAGGAGGTCCTGCACTTCAACACCTTTGTCCTCTTCCCCCCTTCCACAAGAATCTAAACCAACAAAACCCGAGGTGAATGTCCTCTGCTCAGTGAATCCCAGCAGTGTGCTGTGTGGTCAGGAAGGCACGAGAGCTGGCACAGTGAAGCCACCTCTGTCACCGAGCCATGAGATGATACCTCTGAGCCACCCCACACCTGGAAAGAGCACCGCCTTTCACTCCTAGGGATTACTATGTTCATCACACACCGACAGTCAGATCTCCTCAGGCAAAGATGGGATCTGACTCTGAGCCTTCTACAGCCCAGGTAAGCGTTCTGCCCACCTGGTTAGTGTTTAAAACAGATTTTTCTTCTTCTCTCCTGTTGAAAAGGAAGCCTAATATTCACCATTCTTTTGTTTTGGGGTTTTTTCCCCCCCAAAAAAAGAAGGGGCATGGTGCCTAATTTCAAGAAAGAACTCAGAGTTGTTCAGAGGCAAGATCCTGTTTCCTGAGCACCTCCTGCTCTCTGACTTAGGTGGCTGCTTGCATTTTCCCCATCCCCATGACCCACCGGGATGCAGCCTGATGTGCACAGCATGGGCTCGATAATTCCGCCGGGCTGCTCCGCCAGTCCCACATGCCGCAGCATCTCTCTTTCATTTGTCAAGCTCACTTCCAGCGTGCTCTCAGCCTTAAACTGGTTGCTAGGGAGTGCTGCTTTTTGCTTGGGAAAACAAAGAGAGGAATGTGAAAAGAACTGGGTAGATCCTTAGGGTTAAATACTTAAGAGTGTACAGTAATAAATCTATGCCTTTGTCACCTTGCTTAAGAGATGGTAGTAGTAATTCCCTCTGCTGTGTTATGACTTAAGAGTGGGAGTATGATGCTAGCAAATGTTCTGACATGATTGCTGGTAAACTACCTGCATCCCCAGCAAACCAAGAGCTGCTCATGAACAAAGGAAGAAACAGAGAAAGATCCTTAACACGGAGGTTCACTCTTTCAGAGAGGAATAAGAACACAGCATGACTCAAGCACCAGTGACAAGTTCCCTCAGGACCATTGAGATTCAGCGATGCTCACCAGCAGCCTGCTAAAAGCCTTGGTAGCGATCCCTCACTGCAGGAAGAGACGACTTCCCCTCCTCACCCATAGAAGACCACCTCCCCGCTTGCCTATTAGGGTTGCAGCAGACTTTGGCAAGGAAAGCCTGGTTTTTAACTAAGTACTTTAACCCCAGTTGGGTTGAGGCAAATTCCAAGTGAGAGTATTTATTTACAGCATCCAAAATTCACAACACAGTAACAAAGGGGGTTTAGGGCATATGAAAGAAGGCTATACTCAGCCTGCACACAAGAGAAAGTAGGAAAGGTTCTTTTTATTCAGTATCCCACTCAGTTGCTGCAGGTGCTCTCCTGACATGCCAGGGATACTGTCTCCCTGTGTGTCATGTATCTCAGGATGCACTTGTTAGAGATAAAACCTTCCCTCCACACCAGCATCTGTAACTAATCTCCTTTCCAGGGGCTCTGAGCAGATTTAATTTTTCCTCTTGAAACTTTCTTTCCATCTGAAACTTACTTCCTTCTGACTTACTCAGCAGATGATCTTGACACTTCTCCAGTTAAATTAAGAATGTCTCACTTCTCTGGAGATGCAAATGTCACTTTGTCAGACCAGCTGTCATCCCCTGTACTTTACTAGCCAACAAGCATCTTCTTGACTGTG